>NC_134693.1:53917076-54172076 GCF_050947455.1 Rhinoderma darwinii
CCTTACGGAACGTAAACAAATGGAAACCAATTGCAACGGACGCATTACCATTGAAATCAATGGTAATTCAAATGTAAGCTTTGGTTTCCATTTGGCTTTCCATTCATCGGTTCCTCCGACAGAAAGGTCGAACGGAACCCATGAACCGAAGCCCGACACTGATGTGAATAGGCCCTTAATATTAAATCATGAAGCCTAACCACAATAAAATCCTTTCACATACAAATAAAATAAAGAAATAAAATAAACTTCGGCATAAGGTTACATTCACACGTGCGTGTATGTTTATCGTCTGTAAAACACGTGTATCTCCGTGTGAGTTCCGTTTGTCTGTGTTTAGCGCACGTATGTTATCTGAGTTGTATGTGTATTTCACAGACGCAAGAAAGGACATATGATCACACAAATTGGTTTTCATTTTTTTCTTCCAGTTTTCTTAGCAAATGTATGTGAAAAACGCACAGCACACGGAGGTCGTCCGTGTGCGGTCCGTTAATTTCACGCAGTCTGATTCGCAAACACAGATAAAAATAGGACATGCGGTGAGTTTTGCGCAATAGACACAACGGAAAAATCAAGGAGGTCCGAATTGCTTCATTGGATAGCATGGTTAAAACGGACAGCACATGGACACGGAACACACTCATGTGAATGAGCCCTAAGCCTACGTTCACATCTGCGTTGAAGGCTGCATTAGGGGCCTGTGTCATAGATCCAGTCAAAAATGCATTGTCTCCGGTAAAACGACGAACACTGTGGCAGAAACCTGACGAAACCCATTGATGGTGTCCGTCATACAATGGATTCTGTGCTTCTGGCATTCTCGTTATTCGGCTCCTATGACGGAGCAGGATAATGTAAACACATATCGCAGATGTGAATGAAGCCTCATACAAGTTTAATAAGCTTAGTTTTTTCCCAGCGCAACAATCACCTCTGGTTTGTAGGTTCTCATGCTAAAAGTAGATCAGCGCAGCCAGGAGAATATTAAATTCAATGTGATTTTCCTGAGATCCTATCAGCAGAATAAAGGCTGTCTGGCAGACTGCAGACTTTGTTTCAATCACAGACCAAGGCCACATGCACACGACCGTAAAATTCATCCGTAATTATGGACCCATTAATTTCTATTGACCACGGACACCTTCCCGTATATTAATGGGAAGATGTCCGTGCCGTAGAAAGGACATGTTCTATCTTTTGCTTTTACGGACCGTGCTCTCATACTTTATAACGGGAGCACGCCCACAAATGCGGGTGGCTGTCCGCGGCCGGCCGTGCCCATAATCACGGACCATGATTACGGGCACGGTCGTGTACAGGGGGCCTAAAACAGCAGCCTATAAATCTCAGGACAATTGCACAGTGTTCGAAATTCTCCTATCAGCCCTAACCTACAATCCAGAAATAACATTTAAACAATTTGTATGATCAATTCCACCTGTATGAAATAACATGCAGAGTGGAAGTATTCTTCAAGAATGATATATTAAAGCTAAAGTTGCTGATAAACTATTGGACTTGGTCCAAATTAAAGGTGTTTCACACACACACACACACACGCACGCACGCACACGCACGCACGCACACGCACGCACACACACACACGCACGCACATATATATGTATTTTATTAATTTAGCAGAGAACACAAGCTGGAAGTTTAATAAAGTCATAACAGTTTCGGTGAATGCTCACAGTTGGCATGGTATATTTGCCACTGGCAAATATAAAGGTAATTGTGTACTGCACACAATGAACTAGAATTCTTGCTGGCAGTCCAGAGATCTTCTCAAGAAGTTGAGGTGTGTACACATCATTACATCCAGCAGCACTCACTGGGCTTTAACACAATCAGACCTACTCCTGATGTTACCAACCTGGTCAGAAAAGTCCTCCGGGAACTTCCACAGTAAGGCCGGATCTGTAAATAATTGACACAGAGCATTAATCAGAGGAGTCAGGACAGGATGTAACCACTAGAGACATTAATATTGACATGTTCTCTTCCAAGGATAATCATAATTCTCACACAAATGCTCCTAGGACTTCTGTGGAACCAAAATAGTTAATGCTGACCTCTAAAATGGGGCACACAGAATGACTGGTTTTCATATAGAGCAACCTACCATAATACACTTCAACATCACTGTAATCCACCAATCTAAGCGAGTCTACTTACAAAATGACAATAATCCATTCCACAATACACTATGACCTGCATGTGTTCTGTACAGAAGAAATACAGGAGACCTAAAAATAGTGCCCGAGCTGCATTCAAAATGTTAAAATTACATTTATAATAAGATTTTTAGTTTATTGCAATTGTTTGCTTTAGAAAACTCATGTTCAAATACCCTAAAGCTGGCCATACATATTAGATGTTTGTCGGCCGTACCTGCCGATTTTGGCGGGACTGGCCAACTATCGAATATGTATGGCGGCAGTCCCCGACAGCAGATGTCCTTTTTTTTTTTTTCCCCGAGGAGTCTGGCAACAGCTTTCTCGCCAAGAGTGAGTGTGCATGTGTATAGGGGAGTCGGGAGGAAGAGCTGTCGGCCAAATGATCGTGTATGGAGTGGAGAACAGCTACAAAGAGCTCTTCTTACTCTAGAGGTCCCGGCACAAACATACATTACATGAACAGCAAAGTTATCTTAAAGGCTATGTATGCCTTTGATGGGCATTTTATTTTTATTTTTTTTAATAAACAGGTCAGTCAGTGTGTTTGGCGTAACTTTTTAATTAGTGCTTAAAACTGTGTAATACTGCATGTCCCCCGTGGTGGAGCTGCAGGTGAATTGAACACCTACAGCTGGGTTCTCCTGAAGATTACAGCTAAATAAAATTGTGATGCTTTGTGTTGTGGCAGAAAAAAATAAAAACCTTACACATTTGTCAGTGACAATGTCAGAGAGCTCAGTATCGCCCTGCCTGTCCACAATGATCTCTGTAGGAATAGAGGGAGTCTGTTAATATAAGAGGATCTTGTATTCGTCGTACCAGCATTTCTCCGCTGCAGTTATAAATCATTATTCAAGTCATTTAGTGACAGCACAACCGTCACTGTGACCATCTTATCACCCTGATAGCACCATTTACTTTTAAGGCCAAATGTGTTGGGGTCAGGTCTGAGCATTCGCTCATGGTTATAAATCACAACAGTTCATATGACAGATCCCAAGAATGAAAAAAAAAATCGATATAAAAAAATTCAAAATGTAAGGCCTGGATCACACTCCGTTTTGGTGCAGTTTTTGTGCAGTTTTTTTTAGCCAAAGTCAGAAGTGGATCCAAAAGGAAGGCGAGATAGAAAATTAAAAATCCTGCCCTAACTGTAGAAAATATTTATATCTACTGATCAGAAACTTGAATGTAAAGCTTACCTATAGTTCTGTAAAAGTGTTGTCCAGAGTTAGAAACTCATGGTTGTTTTCTTCCAAAAACCGCACAACGCCGGTCCACAGGTGGTGTTTGGTATTTCATTTCAGCTCCATTCACTTCAATTGTGCTGAGCTGCAATACCACACACAACCTGTGGGCAGGTGTGGCGCTGTGTCTGTAAAACAGCTATGTTTTTCTAATCCGGGACAACTTCTTTAAGTTTTTTTTAAGTTAAAGAGTTATTCCCACCTTAGACATTTATGGCTTATCTACAGGACACTCTATTCCTTCCCCGTCCGGATAAGGCGGCCGTCCAGAGATGGGAACTGCAAATATCAGACATTTATGGCCTATGACATAAGTGTCTACGGTAGGAATACCCATTTTCTGTGCTGATAATATATTCTTGTGATACAAAGCTCCAAATCCTCTGCTTCCCTTCACACAGATATAGTTTAGAAAAAAATCAGGTGGCCTGCAACCACCACAAGGACGAGCTTTGGAAACAGATTTTGTTATCGAGTTCAATGAGCATTGGTAAATTCAACTTCAAATCCATCTTCAATAAGCTCCGCTTACTGGGGACTAGAATTATAGCTGGGAGGATTTGGAGTTCTGAATAAATACAAAAAAAGAACTCTGACCACTATAAATCTAGTGAATCAGCAGACACTTTTGGACTTTCAATAGGTGGCAAATGTAGTTGCCATGATATATTTCAATAACTACACATGCATAAAACGATTATTAATGCTAATCCCACTGAACAGAAGGACATTTTTCAACAGTTCAAGCATGTGAGGAATGAATGGGGAAGCCTTCAAAACAGCTGATCAGAGGGGTGGGGAGGGGGGTTTGTCCGGGAGTTGAAGGCCATCAATTTCTTTCGACTGCACAACACCATTAATATTCAGCCATTTCCGAGTTATATCTATTTATTAACTTACTAGCTATTGGTTACATAGTTACATAGGTTAAAAAAAGACATGTCCACCAAGTTCACTTTCTCAATGAATTACTCGTCATTCATTGCTTGATTAATTATAATCCTCAATTCCATTCATCCGTAAATAATTACCTAGCCTTTTTTTAAATGCTGACATAGTATCTGCCATTACTACCTCTTGGGGTAGGCCATTATATCTTCCCCAGACTCCTAAATGGGAAATTTGCCTAGTTATAATACAGAAATTTTGCCATTGCGGAGCTTGGAAAAAGTGAGTGACCACTCCCTAAATGTAGTAAAATGTATTTTAAAAAGAATGCTTTTAAAAAATATTTAGCAATTAAAAAATATACCTATGTGCAACACTTAGCGTTGTGTACGGAATAATATCATTAGCATAAAGAGCAAAGCTCCATTTGACGAGCGAGGACAAGTGAATATGAGGTGTAAGAAGGTGGATGATGAAGTGATGCCTGGTGCATAAATGAGCGAGTACTATGTATCCAGCCTCTCGGAGAGAGTCCATCCCGCTGATTCAGAAACCTCAAACAATACACAAGGGAGCCATTGCTAATCTGCTTTATAGATGCTGTGTTCTTGAACATGACACTTCAAGTGGTTACAATGTGACAAAAGAGCCTGAACAGGCATTTGACTTGTCAGACTGATAACCATGTCTGCAAAGCTACAATGCGGCGCTCGCTGTCGTATAATTTATATGCAGCGTACATTATACATGTGCGCGTAAAATTCTGCAGAACAACCATATATAAATATTTCATTCCGTAAAATGTTTGTATGGTTGCACATCACTTAGAATAAAAGGCTTATTCTTCATTGCAGTAGACAATGAAAGGTTAGATAACAGTGCATTAGAGGATTCAAGAGAATGAACATTATTGTGCAAAAACAGTAGAAAATCCATTATGACAGATCACTAATAGAAAGCTGTACAGAGTTGTACACTGCAAAATTGCACAATAGGATATGGTAAAGAACAGCATATATTTAGGATATATATTTGTATATACTTAATGACAGTTTATTATGAGATATACTTCTATTCCGTCATTGAAGAGAGGAAGTCATAATTGCCAGTCTGCTTATGGCGGGTGGAGGTAAAAATCTCCTTTTTCTCCTACTCATATTGTTCCCTGTGTAAATGTGTAAATTTGAATGCCTTGACAAAGCGTGGGTACATGCGAAACGGCCGTAGTCTTGTGCTCCGTGGCTTTGTTGGCCTGCCACAACATTAAATGAAAACTCTACTGAATGCGAGTGCCGTGGATCTTTTCTAATTTTTACTATCATACTTGTGCTTGTCTAATCACACCACTGAGCACCACCTGTTGTGGATTCAGTTTAACCCGTTTAGACCTAGGTGGTCGTCTGATTGAGACTTGTAGTGCTCCAAGAGCCAAAGCAGTGCCGATCGTTTTCTCACTTTGAACATTTACAGACATCTTTGACTCTTCCATTTTCCAGCACACTCCCCACCATCTATACAAAAACTCACATCCAAAGTGCCCCAGATGGTAATAGTTCCCCCACATAGTGGTAATGTCCCCCTTTGTGCCCCAACACAAAAGAAGTCCTCTTTTATCCCCCCAAATAGTAGTTAGGCCACCCCATATAGTGCTTTGGCACCAGTAGTTAAAGGCTATGTAAACCTTGGAAGACATTTTTTTTCTTTTATAAATCGATTTTTTGGTATTTCAAGCAAGTTTTGAAAGGGTTTTTATAAAATAAAAAAGTTAACTTTTTGACATACAGTTTCTACCCTCCTTAATATTGAAATTGCAACACCAAGGAAAAGTTTTGGAATTGTGGAAATCACAGGATCGATAGACATGTTAATGATATGCAAATAAAATAAAAATTGAAACAAAATATCCCAAGCATCTTGATTTATTCAGTATCGAGTATGAGCGCCACGTACAGAAATACACGCACTTACACGCCTTGGCATGCTATTAATGAGGTTATTAATAGTTGTCTGAGGAATGTTCTGTCACGTGAATGCACTTGGGCACGCAAATCATGAAGATTGGCTGCTGGCAGCTCGCTTTGCAACTGCCGACCAATGATGTCCCAGTTGTGCTCATTGGAGACAAGTCCGGAGATGCTGCAGGCCATGGTAGCATGTTTAGGCCATGCAGGCTGCTCACAGTAGTACGAGCAACATGCAACCTGCCGTTGTCCTGTTGAAAAACAGCTTCTGGGACACTTTGGAGAAATGGCCGTATCACTAGTTCCACAACCAAATCAATGTAACGCCGAGCTATTAGTGTACCTGAAATGAAGACTAGCGTTTTTGGCTACCCTATATTATGCCACCCCACACCATAATCCTGGGAGTAGGACCGGTGTGACGTTCCCTTGTGGAGGCCTCTTCATAGCTTTGCTTAGCAGGCTATCATTGTGTCCGAGACAAAAGCATCTCTGAAGAGGATAGACCTCCATTCCAGCCTCCATTGCCGTCTTTCTGTGCACCATGATAGGCTTTAAAAGCAGTTGCGTGTGGTCAATGGAACACCTGTAGCTGAACGTCTGGCTCATAGCCCAATGTCGTGCAAACGCCTTCTGATGGTTTTAGTCGAGACTGGTTGTCGCCCTAGGCTTGAGATGTTATGTCCAATTTCACTTGCAGTACAGGATGGATCATGGTTAGCCTCATGCTCCTCTTGCTGTCATTCTCATTCGTTGTTGTTCTCCAAACCTCCAAGGCACGCAACGTTGAACAGTGCTCACATCTCGGCCTAGGTGCGTAGCGATCTGACGAAGTGATAAACCAAGGTCTCTCAGTTCAAGGGTTCTGTCCCTCTCAGTTTGCGACAAGTGGGAATAACTGGCACGTCGACGAACAGGAGGCATCACACAATTATCCTACACCACTTGATCTAATTTTTTAAGTTTCACGTGGCTAAAAAAACGTTTCTACAAAATGTTGAAGAGTATATGCACCCTGGACACGTAGAAGCTGTATCTTGCAGTCACAGTTAAATTCAAATGTTTACATAGCGTTTAAGCCATCCATATAGTGGTTAGGCACGCACATATAGTGGTTAGACCCCCATATGTTAGTCAGCCCCCCATTTAGTGGTTAGACCCCCCATATAAAAGGTCAGACCCCCATATAGTGGTTAGCCCCCCCCCATATAGTAGTTAGATGCTCCCATATAGTGGTTAGGCGCCAATATAAAGTAGTAAAGACACCATATAGTAGTTAGGCCCCCCATTCAGTAGTTAAGCACCCCAGTATAGTAATTAGGTGTCCCATATAGTGGTTAGGCTCCCCATATAATGTTTATGTGCCCCCCATTAATAGTTCCCTTTTGCGCCAGGGGAAAAAACAAACCAATAAACTCACCTAACCCTGTTCTCACGATGAGCTGCTGGATCATCTGCCTGGCGCAGGTGAAGTCATTGCTCCATCTGCGATGGAACGTCAAGTTGACGTCCTCCCGACCACTAGTAGGCCACAGGCACAGAGTAAGCGGCAGAGCAGGGAGCCAGTGGCTCTCTCCTCTGCCATACTAGTGGGCTTGGCTCCTCTTCCCCTCCGGTTGAACCTTGTAGTGGACGCCAGAGCAAGGCAGCCCGGGCTCCCTGATAGTGCGGGCCCCATAACAGCTGGCGGTAGTCCCGCTACGGATTTAAATGTGTTTAAACCCCGTTCTAGCTTTTTGCCCTCGCGCTGCCTCCCGGCCACTTACTGATTACATGGTCGGGAGTTACAGAAACAGCATAACTCGCTGAGCTACGCCTTTTCTGTAACTCCCATAGAACTGTAGTAGTAGGACAGTAGTTACGGAAACCACATAGCTCGCATGCTACGGTGCTTCCGTCACTGCCATTCACTACTACAGGAGTTACATAAAGCGCGTAGCTAAGCGAGTTACGCTGCTTCCGTAACTCTCCACCATGTAATCAGGAAGTGGCCGGGAGTCAGCGTAAGCACACAAAGCTAAAATGGGGATTAGGGGGCCCCGTTCTAGGGATAGCTGCGGCTCCCAGAGGTGGGACCCACATCTATCTGACATTTATGACATATCCTGTGGATATGTCGATGTCCTTCATCGGAAAACCCCTTTAAAGACTATGAAAATCTTTAATGCAGTATTTTGAACTAAATATTTTTCTATTACCATTTTATCAAAAATTGTATTTCGTTTTAGCGCTGCAGCTTCTGTGTATCCACTAAACATAGAAGCTTCATAACTCCGCAGTAAACCAAATCCATCAATGAGCTGGATTTAAGGCACGGCTGACAGCAGCTCCTGTGTGCCTCTAACACACAATATAATCCTAATACCAATCAAATCTAAATCTAGCTGACTGACGGATTCGGCTTACACCATCATTATACAGTTTCTATGTATAGTGGATACATAGAAGCTGCAGGGCAAAAGCTAACTACATTTTGTAATAAAACAATATTATGGAAATGTCTAAACATGCCCAAACATATAAACATAAAAAAGGCATCAAAAGGTTTTCATAGCCTTTAACATCTATTTTTATTATAAAAAAACAAAAACTGTTCCCTTGTTTGAAGTTGATAGACATTTTTTGAACCATACTAACTATGTAACTATCACTCAACTGAACCATTTCTTTCCTGTATCTAAATAATGAGTTCCGCCAAATAAATTCTAAAAAGATTTCCTCCTTCTATATTATCCATTGGAACAGAGAATCAGCGGAAATTAAGTGCTTAAGGCCTCATGCACACTTTCATCACCGTTTTCTCGGCCGTTTTTGACGGATCCGTGTGCCCGTTTTGGTATCTGTGTGGTTTCCGTGTGTACTCAGTGTCCGTTCCGTTTTTCCGTTTTAAACAGACCTTGCTTCCGTTTCGCTTCCATGTTTCCGCTAAGAAAACGAAAGGTATTGAACTTTATTCGAACTTGTCACATGTCCCAGTCTGTGAACTTTGCCACGCCCTGCCGTTCTAGGGCAATGGATCAGTCAAAAACGACCGGCACACGGAAGCCTTCCGTGTGCCGTCCGTTTTTTTTTACAGACCAATTGACTTCTATGGCCCCACGGTCACGGAATCACTGACCAAAGTAGGACATGCTCTACTTTTGACGCAACGGAACAACGGATCAGTCAAGATAACGGAAGTGTGCATGGGCCCATTGAAATTAATGGGTTCAGGGTGCTATCAGTGACAAAAAAGGATAGCACCCTGAAGGAAAAAACTGAAGTGGGCATGAGGCCTAATATTTTCTTTTATACTGCTTAGGCTTCATTCACATCTGCGTCCGGGCTCCGTTCAGGCGTTTCGTCAGAGCTTTCCATCAGAACAGAACCCTGACGGATACAAACGGAAGCCATAGGTTTCTGTTTGCATCACCATTGATTCCAATGTTGACGGATCCGGTGCAAATGGTTTCCGTTTGTCTCAGTTGTGCAAGGTTTCCGTCATTTTGACTGAATTAATACCGTATCAATACCTGCGCTATTCATTCTGTCAAAATGACGGAACCCTTATACAACGGTGACAAACGTGATGCAAATGGAAACCTATGGTTTACGTTTGTTTCAGTCAGGGTTCTGTTCTGACGAAAGCTTCGACGGAATGCTTGAACGGAGCCCTAATGCAGATGTGAACGAAGCCTTACCAGCCACTCAAACACACTTGCTTCTTCCATAAAAACATTGAGGCTGTGTTCATGTTCGTACCTGCCCCCTCCCTCACATGTAATGTACCGGATAGAACGATTGAGTTCACGGTTTTGATCATTATTAATTTTACCTCGTTTTGTTTTGTGTTGCCTTACAAACAGGAAGTCTGTGGCTAATAGGATTAAACGCGTCCCCTATGAATCACTTCCTTATCCTTCATCGCGTATTTTAAAAAAATGCAATCTGTAGTAAAGCTGAGTAAGAACATAACTGCAATGTCCAGTCATATCCGCAAAATCAGCTTTGACACTGTGCATTTCAGCTCTTATGAAAAACACTACATTTTTACTCTTCTGCACTTTTAAATATGAGAAACATTTCTTTGCAAAATATTATATGCGTCTAACCTTTCATGTGGAGATATACAGATTATACTAAGGCCTCGTTCACATCTGCATTCTTAATTTTCGTTGTTCTGCTACAGTCATAGGAGCAGAACAACTAAATTGATGGATTGATGGATTGGTCGCACGATGGACACCAACATCGTCCGATAGACCCTACTGACTTATAATGGGTTCAGATGCACCGAACGGAGCCTCACACGCAGATGTGAACATAGTCTTAGTTGGAATATTTCATAATTGTACATGGGGGTAGCTAATCTTTAAAGGGGTTGTCTGATTTAGAAAACCCTTTTCAAATACCCCATTACGGAATTTTGAGTTAAATGGGTATTTTATAAAAAGTGGTATCTTATAATGTTTTGGCATACCGCTATTATATGCCATAACATTCTAAACAGAGGGATTCTGACCTCTGGGACCCCCATCGATCCAAAAAATGAAGGGACAGAGGTTTCTTAGGGTATCTTTACTCAACACAGCTGCATTCAAATGAATGGAGCATTTTTTTGTAGTTTCCTGCAGTGGGCTAACCTGAAGAATCGCTGTTCTGAGGATCCCGGGGGTCTCTGCAATCCAACCCTCAGCGATGGGGAAGTAATGGCACATCCTAGCCATACGCCCTATAGTGGGAAATAGAGTGGGACACTCATCTATTAACCAGAGCATATAGTGTTTGGAGGACCTGCCACATCCATGTATCATACAAGAGTAGGATTCTTCATTTCTCCTGCAGTGACACTGCAGGACAAATTAACACTTACTGCCAGATTTCCCCAAATATTAAAACCGATAGCTGGGGGTCCCAGCCGCGGGAAACACTGTGGTCGGCTTATCATTATGGGACCCCTCTAACAAAAAAGTATTGTCCAAAGCGAACAACACCTTCAAGGCCCTGTTCACATCTAGTGTGGCTCACCGCAGAGTGAAAACGCCGCAAAATCGCATGTTAGGCTGTACTTAGACCCAACTAAAAAGCTGTCCTACCAAATGTCTTAAATAAACATACATACATAGATCGGCCAGATAATTCTGCCACAGGGATAAGCAGTTGTCAGACATCTGATACTTTTTATACTTTAGGAAATAAGTAGTATTAAAAAAAAGGCATGGGTAGAATAAAACTTAAGCTGTCTGATGCGTCTTACCAGCCAAACTCCCCAGACAGAGGCCATCAGGAGGCCACGGGGCACGTGTCATAGACATAAGAAGGAACCTTATCCCTTCTTTCACCAAAGTAGTTATAGCTGTTCCCGCTCATCACCCTCACAGTGGTTATAGAAGTACTTTACACCCCTTCCCCCCAAAATAATCACAGCAGTTCTTCCTCCATTCTCCATAGTAGTTAGTCAAAGGAATCCATAATGGATTATAAGGGATAATGGACTATAATGGATGTCCAACATTTAAATCTGTTTCTTGACAATGGCAAATAATAACAAATCCGGATTTCTATATTGACGTGTTACTAGATAGAATAGCATGGCAATATATGCTATTGTGCCGGCCAAAAACAAGTTTTCTAAAGGAGTAAATAATGCAAACTGATGGCAACAGAGAAAACCCCAATGCAAACAAATCTGACTGTTAATGGAAAAACCTGAAGAAAAACCTTAGAGTTACAATAGAACTGTTGGCAAAGTTCACAATTTGTGTTTCTATATTTTTGTTTTTTCTTGTTTAGCCAAAACTAAGGAGGGATCGAGTACAAAGCTTTACTATTATACGTCTCCCCTTATAGAAGGGATCGAGTACAAAGCTTTACTATTATACGTCTCCCCTTATAGAAGGGATCGAGTACAAAGCTTTACTATTATACGTCTCCCCTCAAGTATTTGGCTTTAAAAAAAAAAGTAAAACAAATAAAATGTGAACTGGATCTACATAAAGAGGGAGAAGGGGAGAAGAAAGATAAACAATACTTTCATATTGGAGAGATTATACAGTAAAACAAAATTAACATAGGGTAAGCACATAAAACCACATCACTGGTATAAACCGTGTCTAAGAAAATAGTTTCAGAAAGGAATCACCCAATCTACTATAGAGGCTGGATTTTAAGGGATGTGAGATTCTAACAGATACCAATAGGGCAGATAATTTTCTAATATATTAAGCATAAGCATGTCTTCATTTTGTTTAACCTCTTCAGTCTATTAGATGGAAGTATAGATAAGGCTCTGTTCACACTAGTGTCATGGCTTCTGTTTATAATGGAGCCATGACAGATCTGTCAGATCAATTTTCAAAAGGATAACGGTGAATCCGGATAGACCCTGTTGACTTTGATGGGGTTCGTCTTTGTTCCTGTTTGTTTGATAGAGAGAATAGCACTGCAGACTTCGATATTCTTGCCGTCAAAAAGACCACTGGAAACCTAGTGGACCCCATTAACGCTAATGTGAACAAAGCACCCGATCGCCAGGAGCTTGTTGGATAATACCTCTGATCAACTGGTTGAACATACTTTTAATACAGAAACCCAAAACAGAACACAAACTTATTGTAAGATTGAATGTTACCTTTTATTGACTGTTAGTAGCCATTGTGAGCTGGGAGAGGCGACTATAGTGTTCATCAATGGGGTAGTGACAAGAAGTCTAGAAAAATATCTTTCCCATAATTACTACTTTATCTCCAGTTCAGAGAATCGGTCACATCCTTTATATACGTGTGGAGATGACCGTTTTAGTTCAACCTTTGCAGTTTAGATGCAGTTGTTTTGCGCGTCTTTTTCTTTGCCAAATACAGTGTCTCAGTACTTACCTGTCCCTGCTCTAGCGCAATGTGCCACTCTCTGACATGGAGGATACAGGTGATGGGTTCCTCACGTGTCCTCCAAGTCCTGCACTGATATACATAGTTAAAGTCCATAGCTACTTAAAAAGAAAGAAGACAACCATCAAGTTCAACCTTTCCCAGATCAATTAAATCATTGTTAAGTTATTTATAACCCCTTAATACCATTTGTCATCAGATAGGCACCTAGCCCTTTTTTTTTTTAATGCTGTCATAGTATCTGCCATTACTACCTCTTAGGGTAGGGCTTTCCATAGTTTAATTACTCTAGCTGTAAAGATCCTATATTGATGTCGGAATCACCTTTCCTCCACACGTAAAGAAGGTCTCCCGGTCCTTTGTACAGTTATTAGAATGAACAAATCATTTGCCAGTTCTATGTATTGACAACACATATATTTTTATACATGTTAACCCCTTGGCGACACGTAAAATAACTGTACATCACGACCGTGAAAGGGGAGTATAGAGCGGGCTCATGGGCTGAACCCATTCCATGCCCAGTAGGTGTCGGCTGTATGTTACAGTCGACACTTTACTGCAACGGCCGTGATCTGAGATAACGCCGATCCCGGGCATTCAAACACTGCTTGGTCAAAAGCTACCATTCAAATCGTAACAAAGAGGGGGCTCCTCCATCACCCCCATTGGCCCCCGCATGACAGAATCGGGGGGGCCTCGATGGATGTCATATCAGCCTGGGGGCCTAAACAAGGTCTCTGTAGACAAGAAGACAAGCCGGCGGAGGCAGTATGATGCTCTGGGCAATGTGCTGCTGGGAAACCTTGGGTCCTGCAATTCATGTGGATGTTACTATGACACCTTCCTAAACATTGCTACAAACTAAGTACACCTCTTCATGGCAGAGGTATTCTCTAATGGCAGTGGTCGCTTTCAGCAGGATAATGCGTGCTGTCACACTGAAAAAAATGTTCAGGAATGGTTTGAGGAATATAACAAAGAGCTCAAGGTGTTGACATGGTCTCCAAATTCCTCAGGTGTCAATCGAATCAAAAATCTGTAGGTAGTGAGCTTATGTTTCTGGGGTTTTTTTAAAGTTTTTTTTTCTGTGTGTCTTTTTCTTTTTATATTATTACTCAGCACTACATTACTCTTTTTTGTATACACATTTCTGTATCATTGGAATATATATTTGCTTATTTTTGTATATTTGCTGATGTGTATTGATGTGGAACCTTGTTTGGCTAATGTTGGTTCTTGATACATATTGTACATTCCTACTTTGTGAGATTCATGTCGGACCTTATGGTTTGTTATGCTAATGTGTATTTTACATTTTATTAATAAAAAATATGTTTTAAAAAATCTGTAGGTAGTGCTGGAAAAACAAGTCCAATCCATGGAGGCCCCACCTCACAATTTACAGGACATAAAGGATCTGCTGCTAACGTTTTGTTGCCAGATATCACAGTACACCTTCATAGGTCTTGTGGAGTCCATGCCTCGACAAGTCAGAGAAGTTTAGGCGGCATGAAGGGGACCTACAGATTAGGCAGGTGGTTTTAAGGTTATGGCTGATTGGTGTATATGATCAATGCAGGGAAGAGAGAATGGAGCTACTAAGTAATAAAGGCACTCCGTTCTCTGCATTTGTAGGATGTGACTGCCAAAAGACATCTGTGCCTTTCCGAACATATGGACAATGACCAGCATGTCTATGTACTGATGGCTGGGGACCGTACAAAACGTCATTGTGCACCTCTGCACTGAAGAGACAAGCTCTTTCATTATTGCGTGATGAAAAGTTTTGCAACATTCTACTATAATTTGTACTTCAGTTCCTCACCATTCCCAAGATATTGTTTATAGTGAGTGAATGGGAACATACTTTTTTAAATTCCAAAGGTAAAAAAAATCCCTATAGACCGCAGATCTCTCTGTTGTCCTGATACATTTTAGTTAGGTTGCTACAATGTATCAGTCTGGAGTCCAGACTGTTTCATTTGCAGAGAATTGCTTAGACCAGATACAACTGTATCCACCTCTTTACTGTAAGACTAGGTTTTAGTTTTTAGCCTTTGGATGTAAACATATCAGTTAGGCATACAGAGATGTTGAAAATGTATAGATCATATGAGACCTCTTGTAACTCAACTTAAGGAGATATGGATAAACTACCAAGTAGAAAAAATAAGAAGGATGCAGCGGTTACAGAAGTGAAATGTTAATTTGTTAATTTTGTCATGTGGGATGTGGTACAGATAGATACAGATAAGCATCTTATGCATTTGAATTTGTATAACCATTTCCTACAGCAGGATAATATAGTGCCACAGTTAGGCTTCGTTCACATCTTCGTCGGGCCTCCGTTCATGGGTTTCGTCAGAGCTTTCCGTCAGGGGAACCCATGAACGGAATCCAAACGGAAACCATAGGTTTGTAAGGGTTTCGCGGTGTAAGGGTTTCAGTCATTTTGACAGAATCAATACCGTAGTCGACTGCGCTATTCATTCCCTCAAATTGACGGAACCCTTACACAACGGTGACAAACGGAAACCATTTGCACTGGATCTGTCACCATTGAAATCAATGGTGATGCAAATGGAAACCTATGGTTTCCATTTGTTTCAGTTTGGACTCCGTTCATGGTTCCCCTGACGGAAATCTCTGCCGGAATCCCATGAACGGAATCCCGACGCAGATGTGAACGAAGCGTAACTTGTGTGACGGCTTGAGCACAATAGAAAAGAATCAGTTTGGAAAGCTGCAGGTAGGAGGCCACTGCTCTTTGTGTAGATCGTTGTGGTCAGGGGCCTGTGCAGCCTAGACTGGGATCACGTTTTGGAATAGGCCTTTTTTTTGTACATGGGGACATGCTGAAAGAGAAAAAGCTTCATGCTGTCAACCGTATTAGGGATCCTTGTTGTACAGATCTATAATATGGCACCCACAGGAATTTATGGGACCACACTGTACTCGTTTTCATAGAGTTTTTTTTTTTTTTGCGTTGCATGTCATATTAGGGAGCTATTCTTCACTGTAAGCAGTGCTCCAAGGAAGAAAATGGTACCTCATTGCATCACACAGAGTGCCTAATGGTCCATAATAAAGACCTACTGCCGTACAAGTGCATATATCTATTGGTTGAGGTATACTTGTGTGTATATATATATATATATATATATATATATATATATACACACACATATACGGAATTGAAATAAATCTATTTATCGACACATCTAAAACCATATGTTAGGTGTGTCCATCCATCAGTCTAATGTAACGTTTTTAATGCATGGGTAGATGGAAATATAAAATATTCTTGAGCTACTAACAGAAGTGACAAGTGACTATGTAAGCAGACAAAACACAAGAGATCTGAATGAAGCAATGTCCCATATGCACCAGGCCTGATAGACTGCCCAGCATTAATGTCACAAATAGCTGCAGGTGTGAATTAAGTGTTGTCACATACAAGTAAAGGAAATGTCACATTTTATTGCACCACTTGACGCTTCAAACTTGACCACTGAAAGCTTGGCTGGGAAGAGTCAAATCATAAAACACTTAACGCATCTACAAAAGGGGAAAATACACAAAGAATAATATTTTTAATTTCCAGTTTATGCTGATCAAAAATATTTAAAATTCTGAGATCTGTCCTGAATTTTCTGCAGGAAATGTGGAGCATTCGGAATTTAGAAACATTCCATACATAGGGTCAAGAAGGAAAAGTATAAAAATAGAAATGTATGGTCATTCTGATACACACAGGGATGGAACGAGAATATCATGTAACTGACCTTCTTAAGTTAACAAAACAGGAAATCTGAAATGTAAAATAAAAAAAACTCTTAAAAATTCTTTATGACTACATTACATTTCTCACTGCACGCCATGATAGCAGCATAGTGCTATAGATAGAGTAGTGGGATCACGGATATGAGCGGTACATAATTTGTCATTCACGAGTCTAAGAAAGAGGAGTAAAAATCCCTTAATGCTTTTTAAAGGGTTGTGTCAACAAGACAACCCATTGTCCTGTTTAGAAAGCTAATCGCAGCGGTTCCGTCTCCTGAAACCCCAATCATCTGATATTGCTGGGAGAAATTGCAGCGACCACTAACGTAAAAAATTTGTATTACACTGAGAAACTGGAAGGGTACCGGTACCAACAACTGCTGATAACAAAAGTTGGGTGCTACAAATGTGCCAAAAAAGCACAACCACCACTAAGAATAAAAAAAAGCTATTATGAACAAGAGAAAGCCTAAATAGAATACAATATTTATTTATGAGATACAAAAAGCAAAAAAAAAAAAAAAGTATAAAGGCATCTAAAACCAGACAAGGAATGGGTCCATGTGCAATGTACAGGGCCAACTCCAGCAATCACCCATGATAAGGTATGGAAAATGTATACAAAAAGGGGTCAAGAATATAATTTGAATATCTTTCTAATGCAAGTAACACACATGAAGATAATAAAACAAAATACATAACTAGGTTATACTAGCTGTGTATATAGCACAATGACAATATAAGGCAATGAGAACAAATTACAATAATTTTACTCACAAATGAGCAGGAAACAGTACTAAAGCCTGATGCACATGACCGTTAGGCACCATGCACATGACCGTCCCCATAATTATGACCCATAATTATGGGCACAGGAGCCGCGATCAGCCGTCCACATTTACGGGCTCCCATTATAAAGTATGGGAGCATGGTCCGTAAAATAAATAAAATAGGACATGTCCTATTTTTTTCTGAAAGTTTCTACGGCATGGCAGGGGCGTTGCTAGGGTCTTAAAAGATCAGGGGCACAAGCCCCGAGAGATATATTTACCCCCCACATGTTTTTAAATTTTATATATTCTTTAAAATATATATATATATATATATATATATATATATATATATATATATATATATATATATATATATATATCGGGAAAAGGATATCTATAATACTAAGGCTGCTATAGCTACACCGCTGGATAGAATTGGATGCATTGTCTCAGCAGACAGTATCACACATGATAGGCTTAGATACAATGCCCCCAGCAGACAGTATCACACATGATAGACTTAGGGCTATTTAGACTAGCGTGAATCTCGTCCGTGTGCTGTGCGTTGAAATAACCCGTTGATTTTTGAATGCGTGAGTTTTCATGCAGCAAGTGTCCGTTGCGTGAAACTCACTGCATGTCCTATATTAGAGCATTTTCACACACCTAGTCACTGGGTCAATGGGTGCATGAAAACGACGGACAGCACATGGACGACATCCGCGTGCTGTCCGTGTTTCACGAATCAATTACATTTAAAAAAAAGTGCTTGCAAGTGCATGAAAAACACGCCACTCGTAAATCACACTGATGCAAAACACAACGCACACGACCAGATTTACGCACTTAAATCCGTCACGTACATGTGAATATAGCCTTAGATACAGGTCCCCAGCAGTAAGTATCCTTGTACCCTCAGGGGCAAATTTGGCATTTCTGGGGCCCCAAGCAAAGTTATGTCTCGGGGCTCTAATCAAAGACACCTGTAGGGCGTTCCCCACACATTGCCCCCTGTATATAGTGTCACAAACCCCCCCTGTATGGTTCCCCACACAGTGCCCCCTGTATATAGTGTAACAAACCCGCCTGTATGGTTCCACACACAGTCCCCCTGCCATACATCCCCCTTGTAGACAGTGCAATGCAGTCCCCTGTAGGTCATCGCACATACCCTCCTTGTGTCATCAGAAAGTATCATACATGATAGGCTTAGACACCTGGCCCAGCAGACAGTATCACACATGGTAGACTTAGATACAGGGTCCCACAGTAATTATCCTTGTACAAACTCATTTTCTTTGTGTGTTTGTGTTTTATTACAGGTTCGGTCATTGGACTACGTCGGATTTGAGGACTACTTAGAGGACGGCTTTTCTTATTCTCAATAAAATGGTTAATGAGGGTTGTATTTCAATAAAATATATTTTTTTATGTCCTTGTATTTTTTAAAACTTTATTACCACTTCCTTGTTAATAGCTGCTGGCGAATTGATAGCCGTGCAGAGGGTAACGCTAACCCCCATTATTACCATGGTACCTACCGCCACCAGCGGTGTCGGGAAGAGCTGGGTACGATCCAGTACCCGATCATCTGTAGGGATGGACGGCCAATGGGTTGGCCGCAGGCTGGTATTATTAGGCTAGGAAAGGACAAAAACAGTGGCCCTTCCCACCCTGGTAACGCTAGGCTGCTGCTGCTGTGTTGTGTCTGGCTGGTTATGAAAAATGGGGGGGAGAATGTAGTTTTTTCCAATTATTTATTTAAAAAACTAAATAAATAAAAACAAAAAATGACGTGGGGTCCCAATTTTCATAACCA
Source organism: Rhinoderma darwinii (assembly GCF_050947455.1). NCBI lineage: Eukaryota > Metazoa > Chordata > Amphibia > Anura > Rhinodermatidae > Rhinoderma > Rhinoderma darwinii. The sequence goes on from NC_134693.1 coordinate 53,936,600, forward strand.
GCCAGATACAGCACAGCAGCAGCCTAATACAAGCCTGCGGCCACCCCAGTGCCTGACCAGATGGTCAGGTACTGGATCATACCCGGCTCTTCCATTATCCCTGGTAGTGGTGGGTACCAGGGTAATAATGGGGATTAGTGTTAGCGCTAAGCCCCGCCTTACTAATGGACGCTATCAATCAGCCGGCGGACATTACTAAAGCAGTAGTAATAAAGTTAAAAAGAAAATACAGAGACATAGATAAAATATTTTATTGAACTAACCCCCCACACATCCCTCATTAACCATTTTATTGAGAATAAAAAAGTAGTCACCGAAGTAAGTCTTTGAATCCGACGTAGTAAAAAAACACAAACACAAAAACACACAAACACAAAAAAAAACATTAGTAACACATGTGGTAGGCTTAGATACAGGGCCCAATGTGTGGTACTGTCTGTTAGTCCATGTATATAAGCCTACCACAAGGTAGACTTAGACACAGGACCCCAGCAGACCGTAACGTTACACTTACACTCCTCTTTGGCACCGGGTGCAGCGGATGTCCCGACACCATCTAGCATCGTGACGTCATGACACGAGAAGACATCAGGACTTCCGCTGCACTCGGGAAAGAAGATAGGTAAGTAAGTGTAAGTCGCAATTGCGACCCGAATGTGGCAGTCGCTGGGGATCCAGGGCACAGGGCCAAAGATCCGGGGCTTGGGCCCAAAGGCCCAGTGCTAGCGACGCCCCTGCGGCACTGACACCTTCCCGTAAGTATATGGGAAGGTGTCCGTCGGCCATAGAAATGAATGGGTCCATAATTATGGACCGTAATTATGGACCGTAATTACGGGCAATTTTATGGTCGTGTGCATGGGGCCTAATAGTTTTTTGTTTTTTCTCAATTTAAATACGTTTTTATTTTCCATTTAACAAATAGACAAAAAACAGAGTTACAAATGTATATCCCCTTAACCTCCCCCCCCCCACAATTAATACCACCATTAAAAAAAAAGAAAGAAAATGAAACAACAACCCATAAGTCTCACTCTGGTCCCCCGATCTACTCCCACCTTCCAATGTGCTCATTTTTACTAAACTTAATCTTCTCAAATTTCTTTATTTTACTCATGAGATTTCTCCACTCCTGAACTGTGGGGGTAGGGTGGATCCCCACTTCCTAGCTATAAGTACTCTAGCTAAGTGTAGCAATCTAGAGGTAAGAATAGTTTGTCTCCCACTATAGTTGATTTCCTTCAACTCTGATGTGCAGTTGAGAATAGCGAGAAAATAGCGAGAATCGGGATTTAGGGATATTCCTACCAATTTCCTCTAAGATATTATCCCAAAATTATTTTATAACAGAGCATGTCCATATTACGTGGAGAAAATCATCGGGTATTGGCATCTATGGCAGTTAGAGCTGTTTTTGTTATCAAATTTGGATATTAGGGCAGGGGAATAATACAGTCTATGTAGAATATTAATTTGTATAAATTTATGATTCATAGAGACCGATACATTCTTGACATTGCTGTAACAGTTTAGCCACTGATCATGCTCCATTGGTCCCAAGTCCCTGACCCATTTTTCCCGACTCGGACGTGATATACTTCTAGATAGTGCACCGTTGATAATTTTATATAGTGATGAGGCAGTCTTTTTTATATAAAGTGTTATATATAAGCCTTTCCATTCCCTTGTGACTTTGTATAACAAATATTTCTTTATTTCTAGTTTTACTTACTGCGTGTTGTATTTGTGTTTAGCGATATCTGTTTCTTTTACTGAATAAATGGTTTTAAGATTCTCAAAAGTGATCAGTGTTCCATTAATAAACAAATCCTTAATGTGTTTAATACCATATTTTATCCACCCCCTTACATCTTGAATACTTTCCAATTCCTTCAAGTTTTTATTGTGCCATATTGGTGTAAAATGTGTTGCTCCCTTAAATTTCCCCCCAAAATTTCCATGCTACCCAGCTTTCCATCAAAAGTTTATTTATGGCCTAATAGTTTTTACAGTCCAAAAAAATACTTCTATGGGCCAGTCTGTGCCACAATTGCGGACAAGAATAGGACATGTTCTCTATTTTGCGGATCATTTTTACGGGCCAGACACACATCCATAAATATATGGAAAGATGTCCGTGGCATCAGGATACAATAGAATATAAAGAGATAAACAATATATGAAACAATATACATGACTCAGTAAAGGCTGCAGAATAAAGATCCTCCCCACGCTTATCTCTGCGTCCTAGTGCAGCTTTGTCGTGGGGTAGTAAAATTAGTATTATATCACACTCCTAGAAAAAATCAGGCAACCTTGTAATATATGACCGGGCCAAGTCCATCAGAGCAGGAACTTTTTTTTACAGACTCTCTCCTCTGGCTAATAAAAGCAAGGTGAGGGGGTACTGAGTAGAGCATCCCCCATTTCCCAGCATGGAATATGTACAGGGGTTGTTGTCATGAGACTATGGATAGTAAAACACATTTTATTACTTTACCTATAGAGAACTTCCTTGGATGTATTTTTGGTGTCGGTTATGGCAATAAACAAGAAGGTTTTCTCCAGCTCATGATCAGTGGTGTCCTGGGTTCAGACCCCCAGAGAGCAGACATTCATAGCCTATTCTAAGTGTTTTTTAGGTAACCACATAACCATGCTCCCTTAACCGCCTCGCGCTCAGCGACGTACTATTCTTCATGCTAAGTGCATCGTTCTCGCTCAGCGCCGGAATAGTACGTCGCGGGAGTAAAGGCCATTTCGGCCGTCTTCCCGACACATACAGGAGCTGTGACAGCGATTGTCTCGTACAGCAGTTGCCACAGCTCCTTCAGAAGGGACCGATCACTGTGTCCCCGCTGATTAACCCCTTGGAAGCCACGTTCAATAGCGATCGCGGCTTCTTAGGGGTTAAGCTACCATCGTCGGCCCGCTACACGATAGCGGCCGGTGATGGTGACTATGGCAACCGAATGCCTAACAATGGCATCCGGCTATGCCATCTACGAAAGCCTAATGGGTCCTGACTAAGTCAGGACCCACTATGCTTGCTGTCAGTGAGTAGCTGACAGATCTAATACACTGCACTACGCATGTAGTGCAGTGTATTAGAATAGCGATCAGGGCCTCCTACCCTCAAGTCCCCTAGTGGGACAAAGTAATAAAGTTAAAAAAAGGTTGTGTAAAAATAAGAAAATAAAAGTTTTAAAAGTAATAGAAGTAAAAATCCCCCTTTTTCCCTTATCAGTTCTTTATTATTAATAAAAATAAACCATACATAATTGGTATCGCCGCGTCCGTAACAGCCTGAACTACAAAAGTATTTTGTTATTTATCCCGCACGGTGAACGCCGTAAAAGAAAATAATAATAAACCATACCAGAATCACAATTTTTTGGTGACTTCACTTTCCAAAATATTGAATAAAAAGAGATCAAAAAGTCACATGTACCTAAAAATGGTCCTGATCGAAACTACAGTTCGTTACGCAAAAAACAAGTCCTCACACGGCTTTCTTGATGGGAAAAAAAAACCGTTATTGCTCCTAGAAAATGGCAACACAAAAAGTAAATGATTTTTAATAAAAAGTATTTTATTGTGCAAACGCCATAAGACATAAAAAAAACCTATAAAAATATGGTATCGCCGTAATCGTATCGACACGCAGAATAAAGTGAATATGTCATTTATAGTGCACGGTGAACACTGTAAAAAAAACAATAGTAGAATTGCTGTAAAAATAGAACAAAAACTGATGAAAAAGTCGCATGCACCCCATGAAAACTAAAATGAATTCAAGGGCTCTAGTTTCCAAAATAGGGTCACTTTTGGGGAGTTTCCACTATTTTGGCCCCACAAGACCTCTTCAAACCGGACATGGTACCTAATAAAAAGGAGGCCTCATAATCCTCTAGGTGCTCCATTGCTTCGGAGGCCGGTGCCTGAGTCCATTACCAGACTAATGCCACATGTGGGATATTTCTCAAAACTGAAGAACCTGGGCAATAATTATTGAGTTGCGTTTCTCAGGTAAAACCTTCTGTTTTACAGAAAAAAAAATGGAATAAAAAGGATTTTCTGACAAAAAAAGGATTTTCTGTAAAAAAAAATTAAATATGTAAATTTCACCTCTACTTTGCTTTAAATTCCAGTGAAACACCTAAAGGGTTAATAAACTTTCTAAATGCTATTTTGAATACTTTGAGGGGCCTCATTTCTAAAATGGGGTGTTTGATAGGGGTTTCTAATATATAAGCCCCTCAAAGCCACTTCAGAACTGGAACCTAAAGAAAAACAAAAAAGAAGCTTTTTCTTATACCACACCTCGATGTACCACATGGCCGTGTCCAGGATGCGTTATGAGGCAATACTTCGCTTATTACAATATACTGATAATGAGCAGCGCCCACAACGAGATAACCCCAGTTTTGACCGTTTGTATAAACGGAGACCCCTATTAGACCATTCCAGTGCCCGGTTTTCCAAAGCATACACCCCCGAGAATTGTATTTCTATTGATGAGTCCTTGGTCCATTTTAAAGGGAGGCTTCAATTCCACCAGTACCTGCCGAGTAAGACGGCAAGGTATGGCGTGAAGATGTATAAGCGGTGCGAGAGTGCATCAGGGTATACCTACAAATTTAGGATATATGAAGGGAAGGACACCAGTATTCAGCCCCCAGAATGCCCCCCCCCCTTTAATGGGAGTTAATGCAAAAATTGTGTGGGATATGGTGCACCAGCTGCTGGACCAGGGTTTCCACCTCTACCTGGATAATTTACATACCAGCGTCCCACTCTTCAAGTGCCTCGCTTCCAGAAGTACTGCGGCATGCGGCACTGCTAGAAAAGTCTGAGAGGCCTCCCTAAGAAGGGGTGAGAGCAGGGCACATTCTAGCAGCAACATATTGTGTGTCAAGTAGAATAGAGATGTCCTTGTATTGACAACAATACATGGCCACACCAGTACCCATGTACCTGTACGAGGTACCAGTACAGAGACCCCCAAACCAGACTACATCCAGGACTACAATAGGTACATGGGAGGGGTGGACTTGTCAGATCAAGTCCTGAAGCCCTACAGCGCCATGCGGTTTGTAATAAGAAGCTGGCCGTGCACATCATACCGATGGCATTGTACAATGCATAAGTGCTACGTCGATGTACAGGCCAGACGGGAACTTTCCTGGTATTTCAAGAGGTGGTTATCAAGAACCTAATCTTTATGGACCAGGAAGGGGGGGCACCCAGTACTTCTGGAAGTGAGGACACACGCATCGTACCAGTGCAACACTTTCCAGGAGAAGTTCCCCAAACTGGCAAGAAGGGAAAAAGTCAAAAGAGGTGCAGAGTCTGCTATAAGAGGGGGATAAGGAAGGACTCTGTATGACAGTGTTTTCAAATTTATCATACATCCCTTGATTTTCCATCTACCCCAGTTTTACTTACCCTGATGCACTCCGCACAGCTTATCCCCCTCATCTTTCCCCTCTGGGCCCTGCTGTGTGTCCAGGCAGCTGATAACAGCCACATTGAGGGTATTGCCGTACCCGGGAGAACCCACATTACAATTTATTGGGTGTATGTCTCCGGTGGCGCATGCTGGGCACAATATATCGGACACTAAAATGGCATAGATGTATAGAAAATTGCAAATCTCACTCTGCACCATCTGCTGCGCATTATCTATTACACAATACCTGTGGGTCAAAATGCTCACTACACCCCTAGATGAATGACTTAAGGGGTGCAGTTTTTAAAACGGGGTCACTTCTCAGAGGTTTCAACTGTACTGGTACCTCAGGGGCTTCTGCATAGAGGACTTAGCACCAGAAAATCCCCAGTAGGCCAAATGGTGGTCCTTTCCTTCTGATCCCTCCCATGGGCCCAAACGGCAGTTTCTCACCACAAATGGGGTATTGCCACACTCAGGACAAATTGGGCAACAAAATGGGGCATTTTGTTCCCTGTGAAAGTAAGAAATTTTGATTAAAAATTACATCTTATTGGAAAAAATGAATTTTTTTTTAATTTCACAGCCCAATTCAAATACGCACTGTGAAAAAACTGTGGGGTCAAAATGGTAACAACCATAAATGAATTCCTTGAGGGGTGCAGTTTCAAAAATGGGGTCATTTTTGGGGGATTCCTACTTTTTTGGCACCTCAACACCTCTTCAAACCTGGCATGCTGCCTAAAATATATTCTAATAAAAAAAAGAGGACCCAAAATGCACTAGGTGCTTCTTTGCTTCTGGGGCTTGTGTTTTGGTCCACGAGAACACTAGAGCCACATGTGGGACATTTCTAAAAACTGAAGAATCTGGACAATACATATTTAGTAGTGTTTATCTAGTAAAACCTTCTGTGTTACAAAAAAACATAGAATAAAATTGAAATTCAGAAAGAAAAATGAAATTTGCAAATTTCACCCCAATTTTCTTTAATTCCTGTGAAATGCCTAAAGGGTTAAAAAAACTTTCTAAATGCTGTTTTTAAAATGGGGTGTTTTATGGGGGTTTCTAATACATAGGCCCCTCAAAGCCACTTCAGAACTGAAAAGGTACCTTAAAAAAAGGCTTTTGAAATTTTCTTAAAAATATGAGAAATTGATGTTCTAAGCCTTGTGACGTCCAAGAAAAATAAAAGAATATTCAAAAAAATTATGCCAATCTAAAGTAGACATATGGGAAATGTGAACTAGCAACTATTTTGGGTGGTATAACCATCTGTTTTACAAGCAGATGCATTTAAATTCAGAAAAATGCAATTTTTGCTAAAAAAGAAATAAAAAAATTTCAGTTAAACAATTAAACAATTTTTTCACAAGTCAGGAAATATTATAAATTAAATTATAATTTATAACATTTCCATGTGCTGGTCACTAGAGGGAGCAGTTCCCAAAATTGCAGCATGGTCACTGTGGTAAATTAACCACACAATTCCCTCACAAAATTCCCCCTCCCTTCTTCTGGCTAGTGCCAGGAGAAGGAGGGGTTTGAATCTTCAAACCTCCTACACTGTGTGCCGCCATTTTCTGAGCGACTGCACAGTCTAGGAGGATTAGATACAGGGTTCAGCAGACAGTGTCACACAAACATACACGAACATAATACACATATCACATACACGAACATAAATTACCTGCTCCTGCCGCCGCCGCTGGTTTACGCTCCTTGCGCCTTCGCTTCGTTGAACATATGGCCGGAAGCCGCGACCAGAAGTAGTCAGCTTACTGTCCGGCAGCGGCTTCCGGTCCACATGAAAATGGCGCCGGATTTCGCTCCACGAACAAGCTTGATTTTGGTCTGTGTGGGAGCGGCGCATGCGCCGTTCCCACACAGATGGCATACGCTTCTGTGAATGGAACGGCTCCCGTTTGCATTCTCTATGGGGTTGTATGTGCCGTATTCCATCTCTGTATGTGTAGTTAATCGACACATACAGAGATGAAAAAAACAAATAGCAGCCCCCGTAGAGAAGTAAAAGTAAGAACACAATAAAAAGTTTAAAGTCACAACACTAATAAATAAAATTTTTGTTTATATTTTATTAACAGTAATATAATAATTAAAAATAAATAATTAATGACACCTTCCCTTTAGGGCCCAAACTAGACTGTGTTCTTAAGGGGTTAAGGAAGACCTCCAGTGGAAACACAACTTTCCATGTCTACATTCCCCACCTGGCTGTACACCTCACTCTACACTTCTTTTATGTCTACTGTACTTACTTTTTAAACTGGTGCCTTGTCTGCTTTAAAAAAGCCTCCTTCTTTATTTTTAGATTTCCCCTGCTTTCTTTTCCCCTCTGCTTTGCTACGAATTCCATGATGCTTCGGCACAGCATCACATGACCAGCTAAAGACCATACCGTTTCTGTCTGCTGGGGGACATAGTGATCATCATTCTCTCTATATTCTCCTAAATAAGCTGAGAAAGCTTAAGTATACAGACAGGGAGGCTGCACTATATTCTTCTACATTATACCCGTTGTGAGACAGTGACAGGTAAAGTCATTGAGGGAAGGTACATTTCCCATAGAATCCTGTCATATGTATCCTAGGCTCCAGGGAATGAGTAGTTTTTGCAATAGAAAGCTCTAGCTTTCCAATCTCGGCTTAAGGAAAAGCCGGAAAAAGGGCCTGGAGTTGGATTGTGGAAGAGCAGGGCGGGTTCCCCAATCCCTAGTCCATCTCTGTTTGTAGGACAAGGCTGCTGCTCAATTAGCTGCAGCCTGTGTATAAAAAGGTGCAGACACAGTGTGTGTCAGTCTCACCCCTGACTCAGACCAGAGAATACTAAGTCTGGAGTAGCCTGTATGCTATGTGAGTAAAGACCTGTGTTACTTTGTGTCCAGTGCCTGGTAGGAAGGCACTTGGTATAGTTAGATAATATCTTGTTTAGTTAGTGCTCAGACGAGCAGGATTTATTTTGTATTTTGCCTTGTTGTACAAGAGGCTGTTTCTTTGACAAGAATAAAACACAGGCAAAGCCCTGTTATGAACTTTAATGCACGGTGTCCCTGTCTCTGGCTACTAAGAAACCGCTGCACCAACCTCTCCTGATGCTAAACCCTCACACCGTGTGACAGGAACCCGTCTATGTATCAGTGGTAGCTGATGAAAGAAGTTTCTGCCCCTCCCCCCCCCCCCCGACCTCCTGTGCAAAACTACTGTGGTAGCCTGTGATAGGTGACACATAGATCTACATAGAGTCAAGTAGAGAAAACGAGGCACCAAGCCCGATTCACACTGCTGCTAAGCAACCATCCCAGTCTGATATATAGAGATAGAAGAATAATAGGTGAGAGACTGACACAGGGAATACCATAAATGGTACACATGGGAAAGTTTACTTTTTGCTGGAGTGTCCCTTTGAGTAAATAAATACGCTTAAAGGGAACCGGTCACTGGGTTTGGAGCTACTAAACCACCAGCATGTCGTTATGCAGCCGGGGTTAAGTGTTCCAAACTTGCCAACGTCAAAAACTGCAGTTTTGGAAATAGTTAGTAAAGTAACATACATATTATCTAGAAGAGCCTGAGAATGGCATCGGGTCATTCTCATATTTGGAAATTTAATACGCTGCACATGTGTAGTGAAGCGAGATGTACTGTCTTCAGCTTTATGTGTGCAATGCTTATGCACTCGATGGCGCCGGACTCCTTTCGGTAAGTTGTAATTAATTTTACCATATCCGAAACATCTGTTTTTGTGGGCAAGTTTAGAACACTCAGCCCTAGCTAAATAACAACATGCTGGTGATTTAGTGCCTCCAAACCTAGTGACAGGTTCCCTTTAAAGGGGTTGTCCAAGATTTAAAAAACATGGCCACTTCATTCCAGAACCAGTGCCACACCAGTTTATAGGTTGTGTTTGGTATTAAAGCTCAGATCCATTGAAGTGAATCGAGCTGACCTTCAATATCACACACAAGCTATTGACAGGTGTGGCACTTGTTTCGGTAGAAAGCAACCATGCCCTTCTAATCCTGAAAACCCCTTTAAAAGTTGCCCATACAAACTAGATAAAAGTCGGCTGAACCCATTAATTTCGGCCGGATTGGCAGATCATCTGTGTCGGGTGTACCGACTCTTTCCCTACAGCAGACGTCCAGGGAAAGAAGAAATCGGGCATGTTGAAGCCAACATCGAAACCAACATCGTTTGTACCAACAGAAACTAAGCCGCTGTCTGGCATCTGCTTTTTCCCCTTTCGCAATTGAGACCACATGCACGCTTGGCCAAACTGAACGTCTATGTGTATGTTTATAGGGCAGTTGTGTGGGGGAATAGTTGCTGACCGAAAAACCATTTGTCCGACAGCCAACTAAGGTACATGGCCACCTTTACCCAAAGGTATGTAATAAAAGTTTTGTCCTGAGCCCCTGCTTTCAAAAATCCTGCAGTAGTATATAAACTACAATAGGTTACACGTCCCCCAATGACGATAGCGATTTACTCTTACAACGCTGTAGCCTTTAGACATAGTGGTCATGTGATTATATCACGGAGCAACTACATGTCACGTCACACCGGATGACACGTAATTCACTGCAGCATGGTTTACATATGGCTGCAGGACTTCTAATAAGCGAAGCAGGTCTCTATGTGTGTGGGAGGAAACCACAGCACATGAAAATTATCCACACATGGCCCAAAAATGTGTCAAATAGAGAAATTAGATTGTGTGCCCTATGGGAGAAAGTGATCTTTTTACAGCATCATGTATGTGCTAGTTCTATATAAGTGAGCGATATTAATACAATGGGATCAGGCAAACATACTACAGTTAATGACATTAGGACAGTAACATAAGTGTCCCTTCTATCTAAACATTCATTTAGATTGTTTATTTTATTGCAAATAAAAGTAGCTAAAATACAACAACCAACTCGCTCTTTTTACCAGACTAAAGCAGGAACCTGCCTCACACAGTCTGGCCTTTCTGTGATAAGATTTTGCAATTGTGTCACACTTGTTGTGTCTTTGTTGTGCCAAACAAAAGAGTAGCTTTTGTGTTGCTTGCTGAGCATGGTAGAGTAGCCCGCTCTCACAATGACCATGCTGTGGGGGAGCTTGGACTGGCGGCGTCTCCTCAGTCACCCCGTTGAGGGGGTCAAGAGAATCCTCTCAGCCACTGGAGTGGAAAACATGAAGAGGACCCTGCAGTGTGCCTGATCATCTCTACACCGGGGCATATGTTAAGACTGGGCATTGTTCTGATGACTGGAGAAATAGTTTAAACAGTCATGAGTCTTGGACTCGGAGACTTGATTATGCCCCACTAGCACTGTAACTCAATGTATACATGCAGAATTACACCGCAACGCAGAGTATAACAACAAAACACAAAACAAAGCTCTCACTGTCCAATTAAATGCAAAATAATATTGAGATCCTAAAACAAAAACGTACATTACTTTCCATATTACAAAAATATGTTTAATGCTCAGGCTCTTTTCATATTGAAACTATTGCAGAACATCATTTCCATTATATATAGGGTCTCATTGAGATTATATTTTATATATATATATATATATATATATATATATATATATATATATATCAGACCCGTTGTAACAGGAAGTCGCAGAGTGAAGAATCATCCAGTTCTGAAAAGAACATGTGAATGGGGATTAGCACATACACCCTGCTGGGAGTCAAGGATGGGTTAAAATAAATCTTTAAGGATTAATTTGCTCTGCGCTGCCTCATTCTTGTAGTAATGTCCCAATAACCATATGGCAAAGTGAACAAATACAGCAATATTTCCATTTATTTCCAAAACAGAGAAGAATTCGCTTTAATGAGAGATTCCACATTGACACGTTTTATTTTTTGGTTGAATATTAACGTTTGTATTTTTTGACAATTTTCAAACATAAAAATTGAAAAAAAGAGATGGCTGCCAGTCTCAGTGGGTTGGCATATTAGATTTAGATTTGCACCATTTTTGGATTTCACTTATACGATTGATCTTGTAAGGGAAGTTGAGGTGGGTGCAATAAAACTCCTATCAGCTGTGGTCCCTAAAAGTAGGGTACTGGATAAAATCTCAACAGGCTTTTACCTCTAATCCTGTAGAACCCCTTTAAACTACATGAAACAGCTAATTTACTTTGTACAGTATGCAGAATACGTTGTTAAAACGTAACATATTTCCCAGCTTATATATGTATAATTTTATATAATATGTGTGTGTTTATGTATATACACAAACACATACTAATATATATATATATATATATATATATATATACATACACGTCCTTCTCAATGAATTAGAAAATCATCAAAAATTAAATTCAGTAATTCAATTAAAAAAGTGAAACTCCTATATTATATAGATACATTACACACAGAGTGATCTATTTCCAGCATTTTTTCTTTTAATGTTGATGATTATGGCTGACAGTTCAGAAATCACAAAATTTAGTGTCTCAGAAAATTTGAATATTGGGTAGAAGTTGAAGATTGTAGACTCATGGTGTGACACTCTAATCAGCGAATCAGCACAAAACACCTGCAAAGGTTTCCTAAGCCTTTAAGCTTTCGCTTAAATGCATGAAATTTATTTTCTTCGGCAAACATAAATAATGAAGTTGATGACTTTATAAATGTCTTTTCAAAACTTACATTTTCATGAAAAAAGAAAATATTGCTTTTTTTTTGTTGGTATTTTTAGATACACATTGCCATCCCAGAATACCTTAGCGTACAGGAGAGTGGACAGCATCCATAGCCAAGGCAATGGTATGTGCGGTGCAGGTGTAAAAAGGTCTCCGTCCAACTAGCCCTTATATAGCAACAGCATTAAAGAAAGTTCTGGACGGCACTCATTTCTTAATGCAAAAAAGTTAACTTTTTAATCCAGTTGTGCAACATTTCAGTTAACAGTCTTTCTCAAGCGCTTAAGAAAGGCGGTTAGCCGAAACACTGGACGACCGGACTATAAAGTTCTCTTTTTTGCATTAAGACGTGAGAGCTGTCCAGAACTTTCTTTATTCCAGCATACATGGGAATTCCTTTAAGACTTTGAAAAGCATCCCAAATTGATTGGAAAATGCCAAGAATGTCCAATGCTGTTGTTAAGGCAAAAGGTGGATACTTAAAAAAAATATAAAATATAAAGCAGCTTTGATTTATCTTTTCTTAGTCACTGTGGAATTCCATTGGTGTTGTAGTATTATTTTGATAACTTTACTATTAGGGTATGTTCACACGCTGTGTTTTCAGGCAGATTTTGGGGCGTAAACGCCCAGAAATACACCTGAAAAAACGGTAAACGCCTACAAACATCTGCCCATTTAATTAAATGGCAAAAACTGCGTTTTGTTCAGAGAGGGCTTTTTTTAAGCTGCCGTTTTATAAAAATGGTGCGTAATAAACCGCTGCGTAAAAAGGAGCATGTCACTTATTGAGCCGTTTTTCATTGTGTCAATAGAAAAGCAGCTCCAAAAACATCTAGAAAAAATGCCTAAAAAAAATATTTTTAGCTTAAAAAACGGCTGAAAATCAGAGGTTTAATCAGCGTGTGAACATACCCTTATTCTAAAGTGTAGAGAATAGTAATAAAATGTAAAAAAAAGTCCTTATATAAGAAGGAGCGCGTAAACTTTTGACTAGTACTGTACAACATTACATCCATATATAAAATGTTATTAAGAGGAATTATAACAAATAACATAATTCTGATTATTTTTATAATCCAACAGGACCATTCTAGAAGCCAGAGAAGAGACATATTAATAGTTTAGTAAAGTAGATCCTATTCTGCATTCAATACATAGTTAAGTGGAACGTGGCAATTTTCATCAACATAAAAATAACATATCGGCAGAGTATAGATAAAATAAACATATTTTACTTATAGCAGCCCATGTAACAGGACACGAATGTGCCTGCCCAACATCAGTTGCCTGGACAATTTTTGGCGTACACTGTACATTTGGTATAATTTTTTGCAAACAGCTTATATATCACGCATTACATGTAAACATTTATATATATTTTTTTAAATGTTAGCTTTTATTGGTATTTCCATTTAACGAAAACATATAGTTTACAAAAAAAAAACTCCTGTGTCCTAGGCAGGAGATCTTCTTACTGAGCTATCTGAAATGCTGCACAGTTCCTTTGCGGAAACTATTGTCTAGGTTCTTTTAAATCTTGTCTCTCTGTATTCCTTGCATTGATAGGTTGATAGATCTCACCCTTTTGGCTTCCTATATAAGCCTGGACCTTACACTTCCTCCTTGCCAGACTACTAAGCTTCCTGCCTATAGTCTAGTTGATTGCTACTTCTCTACAAATTGTTGCTGCTTGTTTGTGTACTGAACTTGGATTGTTTCCTAACCAAGTCTCTGCCTCATGCTATTGTTACTTGACTACTCTTGCTATAATCACCCTCCTGCTTGATTGTTTCAGCCGCTGGACTCTGAATATGCTACAGACCTTGACAGAATAGTCTGGCCCAAATATTGAGACCACTAGAACAAATTGATTGTCAACTATGAAGCAACAAATTGCTAAATAACAAGTATTTGGCACGCTCCATACTTCCCCTTGGCAGCTAGAAATTATGAGATTCCTCGACTTTCTACCCAAAATCCATCCAAGAATTGGGAACAGGTTGTATACATTTTCCTTCAGAATATTTTTTAGCTAAATTGTCTGCCTAAACCTACTTTTTCACTACCTGAGAGTAATTTTGGAACTTTCTGTTAAAGAATCATTACCGTCACAGTACAAAGAATTTCAGGATGTCTGTGATAAAAAGAATGCAGATAAGCCTCCTCCACATCAATGATATGATTGCCCAATAGAACTGTTACCCGGAGCTAAAATACCCTTTGGTTGTATCTACTCTCTTTCTGAACCAGAACTAAAAGCCTTATGGGAATAATTGGATACGAATTTAAAGAGGGGCTTTATACTGCCATCTTCATCTCCTGTGGGAACATCCTAGTTCTTTGTTGAGAAGTAAAGATTTCACCTTCTGTCCCTGCATTGACTATAGCGAGCTCAATAACATTACCGTTAAAAAATTATATCCACTCCCTTTAAAGAGGCTCTGTCACCAGATTCTCAAATCCCTATCTCCTATTGCATGTGATCGGCGCTGCAATGTAGATAACAGTAACGTGTTGTTTTGGTTTTTTTTTAAACGTTCATTTTTGGCCAAGTTATGAGCTATTTTATATATATGCAAATGAGGTTTGAAATGGACAACTGGGCGTTTTTTTTTCGTTATGTCCAACTGGGCGTGTATTGTGTTTTTAACTGGGCGTGTTTAGGTGTGTGACGCTGACCAATCAGTCACCAGTCAGCGTCATACACTCCTCTCCATTCATTTACACAGCAGCGATCTGCAGCCACATAAACAGAGATTAACGTTAATCAAGTGTCCTGATAATGAATACACATGATCATCCAGCCTGGACGTCATGTGTATTCAGAATCCTGACACTTCTGAATCTTTTCTTTGAGATTTCTAGCACGGGAAACGAAATCTCGCGAGATTTTGGAGATAAATGAGATTTAGTTTCCCTTGCTGCAAATCTCACAGAAAAGATTCAGAAGTGTCCTGATAATGAATACACATGATCATCCAGCCTGGACGTCATGTGTATTCATTATCAGGACACTTCTGAATCTTTTCTGTGAGATTTGCAGCAAGGGAAACTAAATCTCGTTTATCTCCGAAATCTCGAGAACTGATTTTCAGTCGCAGAAATAGTCTGAAACAAAATCTGTCGCGTGTAACTGTCCCCTCAACAGGCAGCCTATTAGCCCCTGCCTCTAGCAGGCACATTTATTAACTATTTTAGACATTTTTTTGTGTCACACTTGACAAGGGGTGAGACTAGCTGAAAAAGGGGGCAGAAAGGGCGTGGCTTAAATCGGACAGTACATTCCAAAATTTTGGTGCAAAAAAACAGGCGTAAACTAAGCCAACAATAAGGTGGTATAAGCAAAAGTAAAGTGTCTAGCATGTCTCGCTAGATGCGCCAAATTTGTCATACAGCACGCACCACTTTGAGAAATTTGTTGCATCTTCTGGCTGCCTCGTCTAAGTTTACTCAGTTAGACACTATCAGTAAATCTGCCCCAGAGTCACGTTATATGTCATGCTACACTCCCCAGCCCGTGTACTGTCAGAAATGACATAAGTGGGATGGCAGTTACACATTTTTGGGGGAATTTATTAGACGGTCTACGTGGAAAATTTGTGCAAAAACTAGCTTTTTTTGCGCAAAGGTTTGCGGGGTCACCCACGGCCCGACTCATTTACTATAATTTACACAAGAAACTGGTGTAAATTATTGTGGAAACCTACGCCAGTTTGTAGCTGGTGTAGATTTCCTTTTCTGGTGCATGAACAGCTGAAGATGTGACAAATTTATTTAGAGGCCTGCGCCTCTTAATAACTTTATCGGATCTTACGCCAGCAGCCTACTGGTGTATGAAACGTCTCCGTAAATCTCCCCCTTGGAGTGTGAATTATGGTGGATTTATGAAGATAAATTTACAGACTTTTCTTTTACTGATTTTAATCATAGAGTGGAGATAAAAAGTCAATGGCAACAGGATGGGCATGCTTTTGCTGTGACACAGCGTGTATATTTATTTCTACGGTCACGACGGACACCCTAATAGTGTAGCTTGTGCATACGTTTTGTGTGCCTACGTTCTATCTTGTTTTTTTCGAAGTCCCGAAAAGCGTAGTCTACTACCCTTTTCCGTCCCTTTCCAGAATGTACACCAGATGTATATGTTTTTATTTGTATTGAAGTCATTGGTGACATATGGATGACGTATGCAATCTTAAACCTTACGTCAATCGTATAAGTTTTTGTTACCATATATGGAAAATCCGCAAGATCATGTGACAAAACAGTGCCTCAGAACTGGTGCCAGAAAACCCTGCAGCCACTCCCTACTACTTAATTTAAATTTTCACTTTACAAAGCTTTATTGATTGGTCTCAAGAACAAAAAACTTAAATGTTTTTAGAAGCTAGAACGTACACAAACGTATACGACATATGCTACAAAAAAACTTAAGAGTATGTTACAAGTGCATCAGTTTTTGTAACTTTAAGATCATATACGTTGCCATATACCACAAACGTGTGCACAAAACGAGATGTGGGCTGAGCCTTACCGACATTTGTTGTACTTGTATGTCACATGTGGTAAGTACTTGTCTCACTATGACGTAAAAGGTAAATGTATGTCCAGCCCTGATGCCCCCGCGATCAATGCTGGAGCCCGGCAGTGACTGTCAGCCGGGCTCCCACTGTAACATGCTGATGACAGCATTTGTGCGCCAGAATCCTGGATCAATGTGAATGGTAAATCTGCCCCAATGTTTTCAGAGACCATATTCTCTGGTTTAACACAGGACATTTGGCAGTCCTACACACATTCTTTCATCTTGTCCATAAAACCTTATCATCGGGAACGTGGCAATTTCTTTTAGGTGTACACACGTAACAGTTATTAGTCACATGTGACGGAGTGGTGTTAAATCCAGCGCTTTCTTTTCATTTAGTTTTAGAAATTAAACAGTAGGGTACACTTTAATTCTATAACAATTTTCCATCATGAACCATGCTGGTCCTAGACTCACTTCCTATTACATGATCAATCTGACAATTGTTGCAACTGTTGGGCTGTGCAGAAAATGCAGTTATCAAATTCATGATACCCAATGTCATGTCTGTCTGGCTTTACCTCTTGAGAATCGTCACACAGAATTATTTCAGTATAGTGTATTTTCCACTTTAAATACATTCATCTGGTAACGTTATATCACTTGAATATAGTATAATGGTCACAATGCGACTTCTCTTGTACCTTTGCTTAGAATGTGTTTTGTGATTTCAAAAGTCCAAAGTGGAACTCCACTTTTAGGCTAGAGGTGCACAGCAACTTTGCCCAACCGCTAGTCTGAGTAAATTTGCAGCATTGCCATGACATAACCAATGTTTCACTTCGGGACAGTGCGGTGGGCGACTTTTGATGCATTTGTGACTTTTCTACTTAAAAGGGCGACTAAACCTTCAACAAACCTCTGACACGGCATAGTGACATGTCAGAAGTTTTGATCGCTGGGTGTCCGAGCACTGAGACTCTCAACGATTGCTAAAACGAAGCGGCTTGGTTTTTCATCGGCTTTCCTCGGAAAGCCGATGTAGCGGTGTTCAGACCCAATAGAAAGTCTATGGGCCCGTACACCGCTACATCGGCTTTCCGAAAGATGGCGATCAGAAACAAAGCAGCTCAGCGCTCAACTTCGCGCTTCTGCCTGTTCGTTTTAGCGATCGGTGGGGGTCTCAGTGCTCGAGCCCCCAGCATTTAATCTTCTGACATGTCACTATGACATGTCAGAAGTTTCTTGAAAGTTTAGCTACACTTTAGGGCCACACGGAAGAATTTAGGTCAGTATTTTGCATGAGTATTTTGAGCCAAAACTAGGAGTGGTTACAAAACACGGAAGACGAGGAAATCTTTCCATTATACTTTTTCACTGTGCAGGTTCCAGTCTTGGTTTTGCGAGAGAGAAAAAGTATAATGGAAAGATTAGTACCTCTTCTGTGTTTTGGATCCCCTCCTGGTTTTGGCTTCCAAATACTGATGCAAAATACTGCCCAAAATACTGCCTTGTGAAAAGCAGCTCAAGGCTGCTAAGGCCTTAGGCACACGACGGTAGTGTTTGTTACTGTCCGCAAATACGGATCCGTAGTCATCCGCACATCTGGCACCCTGTCCACAAATACGGTCCGTCATGCATCTGTATCTACAGATGCTCGAAGAAAAAGGGAGGCTAAAAATGAGGTCACCAACATGTCCCAACCCCTTGAAGAGGTCCCATGATCGCCCAGGTGCCATTTTCTTGGGGAATCCCCTGCTGTTGCATAGCAACGCTTCCACAATTACGGATGGTTGCAGATGCATATCCGTAGCCATCAGCAATTTTGCACGCGCCCATAGACTTCGATGGGCGAGTCAGTGCCACAATTGTGAACAGGAATAGGACATGTTCTATATTTTGCAAATCATTTCGACGACCCGGACACACATCCGTAAA
Source organism: Rhinoderma darwinii (assembly GCF_050947455.1). NCBI lineage: Eukaryota > Metazoa > Chordata > Amphibia > Anura > Rhinodermatidae > Rhinoderma > Rhinoderma darwinii. The sequence goes on from NC_134693.1 coordinate 53,955,200, forward strand.
TTTTTGGAAAGGTGTCTGTGGCTTATAGAAATAAATGGGTCTGCAGATTATCCATAATTTCGGATCCCTAATCACGGATAAAAACTACGGTTGTGTGCATGAGGCCTTAATTACGGATCAAATTGCGGACCCATTCATTTCTATTTGGCCACGGACACCGTTCCGTATATGTACAGATGTGTGTCTGGGCCGTAGAAATGATCTTCAAAATATAGAACATCTCCTATTCTTGTCTGCTATTGTGGATGGCTACGAATGTGTATCTGTAGCCGTCGGATCCATATTTGCAGACAATAAAAACCCTTACGGTCGTGTGCATGAGGCCTTAGTCTGCGGCTGCACTGCAACTTAGGCCTTTTTCACACGGCAGTATTTTGGATCAGTATTTGGAAGCCAAAACCACTAGTGTGTCCAAAATACAGAAGAGGTGGAAATCTCTCCACTATACATTTTCTCTGTGTAGTTTTCACGTCTGGTTTTAGCTTCCAAATACTGATGCATAATACTGACCAAACACTGATTAAAATACTGCCGTGTCAAAGTGGCCTTAGGCTGTATTCAGACATCGCGGTTGAGGTGCGGTTAAAACCTGCATAAAAAAACACGTATAAAAAAAAAAACACATTCGATTTTAAAGCAATTTGGTGTGTTTTTGATGCGGTTATATATGGTTTTAACCCCTGCGTCAACCACAATGTCTGAATATACCCTTAGGTTACATGCACACGTTCCCGAATTTTATACGGAAAATACGCTTCAAAACCGAAGATAAAAGGTAGGTAACTCTACAGGTGAAATCCACACTTAACATTGCGTTTTTTATGAATTTTTAGATGAGGATTTTACATTTTGATGCGAAAATAGGTGCGGTTTTTATGCTGCAGATTTTAGTGCATTTTTTTTTTTTTATAAACTGGTCACATATAATTCTAAAACAGAAACGCAAGGTAAAATGGACATGCTGCAGATTTTAAAATCCACAATGCAGGTCAATTTACACACTGAAAAATTCTGCAACGTGTAGATGAGATTACTTGTGCTGGTGCTGTATTATGCGGCAAATCTGCACATAATATGCATCGTGTGAATGTGGCCTCAAATTGCCACGTTTTTTCTGGAATTTCAGCCGGAACAAACGCAGCAGAATACAGTAGCAGCATAGTGCATGAGATGTAACTAATCTCATCCACACGCTGCGTAAAAATTCAGAGCAGAAATTGACCTGCGGTGCGTATTTTTCGGACCGCAGAATGTCAATTCCTGCTTTGGAAAGTGGAATTGCTTCAGAGGAGATGTCACCAACTCTTAAAATTGTGAAAAACGCCGCAAAATAGGCACCATTTTCTGCCGTAAAAACCGCAGGAAATGGTGCGTTTTTGCTGCAGCAGAATGTCTGCGTTTTTCAGAAATTTCCTGCAGCAATTCCATTGTGTGTGGACAAGCCCATAATGGCAATGCTCTGAAATAAGCAAAAGCCAGAGATTTTTAGAAAGTGTTAGGCATTAACATTGTATTATTTCTTGCTATGTTGCACGCTGCTAGTTTTTCCATTAGTCAGCGGTGCAGCTCCAGTCTAGGATCCCAATGACTGCCGATGAGTTCCTGTGTTTGTGTTTAAGCTGCGTTTTCTTTTGAAGCCCTGCCAAGGCTCTGGTGTTAATGACACTAGCAGGAAATCATAAGGCAGGGGGCAGCTGTGTATTATTCTGGATTTAGCTGTGAACACATCACACAGAAAACATGCAGATCCATTGGGAGTCGGAGATGTGTTAGCGTTGAGGATCACGCTGATAATGACAGAAATACTACTACTTTTAAATGGATGAATTCAAGAAGAATTCATTCCAAAGAGGGAAGAGTTCAGGCTGGAAGGTGTAGGACACGGGCTCAAGGGACGGCTTTGTAGACTTGCTTTATGAGACAGACTCCAAATTGAAGGATGACAAGAATGGAGCGCAAACTTAAAGTTAGTTCGGCCTGCAGCTTCAAACAAGCAAACTTTGTAATATCATTTAACACCTTTTTCCATAGAAAAGTCAGGGTCTTTGCTGTTTTCTGACAATACCCAGCAAACTTTAAAGCCACAGGGAGGTCTCTGTAATCCCGTAATTTTACCAAAATTGGAAGACATTACTACATTACCATGGAGCCGTAGGCGTGATTACTGTAGATTGCAACTTTCTAATATATCTGGTTTGCTGTCGGTGTATGGAAACATTGATGTATACATTTAGAGGATGAGAACCTGACCGAGTCATGCTCCATGGAACGTTCGCACAATATAAAAGATCAATCGCTCTGACAAGAGGCGCACCACTCATGGTTGTGCATGATTTACTTCTGTTAGGAAGGTGAAGATCGTGCAATGTCAACTTCTGTCATAAACGTAGTGAACTGCAGCGTGGGGTGGACACCCTGGCTCATATAGATCATTAAAAGCCAATACAAGCCTACCATGTCAGATTTCACACAACTGTGGCTGCAAAGAAATACTGAATGGCCATAATAAATAGCAAAAAATAAATCTAGTAAAACATTCACATGGATCCTGCAAGTTAGTGTTGAACATAGTGTCCTATCCGCACATATCAAAGAGAAGAGTCGTCGAGCTCAGCTGCTCCTGCTCCATGCCCGGAGATAGCACAGTATGTTCAATGGGACAAGTTCACTTTAATATGTGGAAATATTGGACTCAATGGGGTGATTTTACTATGGCCCCATGCACACGACCATGATTTACACGGATCGGTGCGGGGGTCGCAATTGAAGACCATAAAAACTCAGGACAAGTCATTTTACAGTCCGCAATTGCGGATTCACCAATACTGGATGCACAACAAGAGTTTTTTGCGAACGCTACGGACCTGTGGATTTGCGGACTGGAAAAAAACAATGCGGTCGTGTGCATGAGGCCTTAGACTGGCATTTAATACCCCAGCCTCAACATTAAGAGCGCCTCTTAAAATAAATTAGGCGCATCTCTGTCTTTCAGTGCGCCAGAAAGGGAAATCTAAGCCAGATACGAGCTGGTATAGATTTCTGCTATAATTCAGCTATAATTTTCTGGCATAAATTATAGCAAATTTGTCAGGCCGCGGGTGGCCTCGCCCCCTAAGCAATGGCCAAACCACTTTTTTTAATTGGTGGAGGTGGCGTAAAATGGCAAGAAGTCACAAATTGTTGCACAATGTAACGTGTTCTATAATTGGCAACTTTTTTTGTTTTTACTTAAAAGACGCTGAGGTCGGATGTTAGTTTAAAGTCTATAGTGAAATATGAGAAAACCTACATACATAGCATTTTAGGTTTTGTAGCGTTTTTGCGGTATTTATTTAGGTATGGTAAATGCCAGGAACCATGGATGTACAAAATAAGCTAAATAAAGAGAGACACTAAAAACGCATGTAAAAGGTGACAACGCAGCAGCCAAATGAGAGCTTGAAGTCAATGGGGAAATATGAAACACCCTTTAAATATAGTGGATTTTTAGGTGGCTTTTTTTTATTTACACCTGCGTTTTTTGGGGTCAGTGTCATTTTTCCAAAATTGCAGCAAGCTTCGCTTTGTAGCATTATTTAGTGGCATTTTTGTCCCATAAACCTTGAGGTGTTTTGTCATGCGTTTTCTGGGCAAAAAAACAGGCCACACATAACGTGTGAGTAAAGGAAGCCTACCAGGTTCTTTCACACTTGGAAATAAATTGGTTTTCAGTATACAACCATAAGACCGTTACTTTTGCATCTGGATGTTAACAGGTAACCATGCACATTATTTCACTCTGACTCACATAGAATAAACATTACATTCTTTCAGAAGAAAAAACAACTTCTTCAAAATTATTCTGTAAAAGGAAGGAGTTTCATGAGTTTAATATTTGTTGCGGCCACAAAACCACACAAAGTCCTCTTCATTTAACAGAGAAACAGTGTAGGCCTACAGAAAAGATAATGCTCACACATAATGTACACTCCCCGTCTGGCAATAGAGAACTGCTCCTTCAACCCAACCCCACTCACCTTACTTTTGAAGAACACTCTGACTGCATCTACTCTCCTTCCAACCCAGGGGTGTAACTATAGGGGGTGCAGAGGTTGCGGTTGAACCCGTGCCCCGAAGCCCAAGGAGGCCAAAATGGTCTCTTTCCCATATGAGTTGACCAGTACTATAAATGACTTATGATACTTTGGGGCGGCCTGTTACAGATTTTTCATTGGAGCGCAGGAGCATAAAGTTACGCCTCTGCTCCAACCTCCAAGTGGCCATAAGCTACCGACCACTAGGCCCTGTCGTCACCTTTATCGACCACTTCCCTACCTGGCTCCTACACTTCCTATCCACTGGCTCCCTCATTATCATCATGGGTGACTTCAACATCCCCATTGACACATCCTATTTATTTGCCTCCAAACTGCTATCACGGATTTCAGAAGACTGTCACTTATGTGGTAAAGTTATGACGTTTTGGAGAACTCACTCTTTCATTTTTAGAAGCTCGCTACTAGAAATAAGTCCAGTTCATTCAGGAGCTGCGACTCCCCCCGACCAGTTGCCGTTAATTTACTGTGCATAGTGAGAAATACACCGGCCGTCATAATCTTACTCACCCAAGGTCCCATCATGCAGGGATCTCAGGGATTAGGTTGGTCTACTTCCTCCAGATTATGGAAACTCAACCCAATTTCTGTATAAATAAATACTCCATCTTCTAGATATTCTGGGATCCAGCAGAGGCAGAATATATTTATTCCCTCTGTGCCTGCCCCTAGACTATCATGATCCAGGAAAAGCACCAGATCTTCGCATTTCAGATTTTAGAAGGTGCAAAATCAAGTCTAATTCCAACAAAAACAATCTTCAAGCACCAGAGTAACATTTTAAAAAACAATGTTAGTTACCTTCATTTTCAGATACAGGACACTCCACCTTCAGCACCAAATCAAATGTTCTCTCAGGCTTCTCCCTGCAACACAAGCAGAACATCAACTCTTCTGTACATAAGATAATAGAAGCGCATATGACAGTTTAAGTTTTTTTTTTGTAAGAACTGCCACACAACAATCAGATATACTTTACGACAAGTTGCCCTATTATCAATTGCTTTTCTCCTTACCAAACAAATACACTCCACTCAGGGTATGTCACACGGCCTATTTTCGACCGTTTTTTAGGCCGTAAACGGACGAAAAATCAGAAACAGAACGCCTCCAAACATCTGCCCATTGATTTCAATGGGAAAAACGGTGTTCTGTTCCGACGGGCCGTATTTTTATGCGGCCGTTTTGAAAAACAGCTGCGTAAAAAAACGGCCGCGAAAAAGAAGTACAGGTCACTTCTTGGGACGTTTTTTCATAGACTCAATTGAAAACAGCTCCAAAAACGGTTGTAAAAAACGCCACTAAAAACGCGAGTGGCTTAAAAAACGTCTGAAAATCAGGAGCTGTTTTCTCTTGAATACCGCTCCGTATTTTCAGACGTTTTTGAGTTTGCGTGTGACCATACCCTCATAGGTGTATAGAAGCCGAGCAGAAGTCTATATGCCATTTATGACTAGACTACCCCCTTTTCGGATAATTAGATGTAATGGTCACAAAACAGAAGTATTGCATATACAGTATTATTAAATTGACTCGAAAACTGTAAGCTCTTCATAGAGGAAAATGTGTTCTTCGATAAAGATTAAAGGCTATGTACACCTTTGAAAATCGTTTTTTTGTATTTTTTATAAAAATGTGTGTTCTGTGCAAATTTCTAAATACTTTTTATTAAAAAATATTTTTACTTTTTGAGATACAGTCTCTTTGTATCCTGTATACAGAACAGCTGTATCGTGCGCTGAAACCTTTATCTGTCAGGTCCGTGGGACTGACGGGTTCAGTGACAGCGGGCCCTGCGTCACTAACTTATATGTGATCGGTAACGACATGATCCTGCGTGTCAAAAACACGCAGGACCCGCTTACCTGACAGATTCGGGTCCCAGCACACGATACAGCTGCTCTGTATACAGGATGCAAAGCAGCTGTATCTCAAAAATAATTTATAATAAAAAGTATTTATAAAGTTGCACAAAACGCACTGATAGAAATTTTTATAAAAAAAAAAAATTATTTCAAAAGGTGTAAATAGCCTTTAAACCTGTGGACAGACTGCCATTTGAATACTAAAGGAAGAGACTTGCTTACCCAAATAAGGACCAGGGTAATTTTAGGCAAACATTAGACATTTTTGGTATTGGTTTAAAGGCGAGAACTGTTTTTATTTTATTGGGAAATCCTCATGATTCATGACACTTAGGCCTTTATTTTTATACGATTTATATAGAAAACTTTTCTATATAAAACGATATTAGGGCTAAACTTCACAAAAATTGGAATAAAAGGTCACCGGCTCACATATTTATTTTAACTGTAGGTTAGCAGAATGTTACCCTAAAGTAAAATACGATACTAAATTTACCTTTATATTATATGCATTTTGATATATGTCACAAATAGTTTTAGGATTCAGGACAGTTTGGATTGTGGCCACATTTTTTTCACTCTAAAAGTACTTTTTTCTTTTTAACCAGTTTGAGTGTCTCACAGTTGTTTGCACAAAAGAACGCGACCAGTCAGTGGATGAAAATTGGGGGGAAAAAAAGCTGAAATCGGCTAAAATAGTCTAAAATGCCATTTTAGACTACTTTTATTTCATGTCTATGTCCATGGACTATTATCAAAAAAATCACAACTATTTGGCCTAAAACAACTTAAAAAAATCTGAGGTGGTCAAAGTACTTTACTATGTAGTAACATAACACAAGGCCTCAAATAGTTGTGGGGCGCGAGCAGCACCTTGAGAGGTTCAGTGGAAAGGCCAAAATAAAGGAGGAAAGCAAAAACCTAGAGAGATGGGAATAAAAAAAAGATTGGTGCAACTTTCAAAATACTTTTTATTAAAAATTATTTTTACTTTTTGAGATACAGCTGCTTTGTATCCTGTATACAGAGCAGCTGTATCTAGCGCTCAAACCTGTATCAGTCAGGTCCGCGGGACTGGTGGGTTCAGTATTAGCGGGTCTTGCGTGTCTCTGATCGAGCTGTTACAGATCACATCTAAGTTCGTAACTTAGGATTTGAAATCCCCATCATGTCAATTTATGCTGCGGATTCGTTGCTCTTCTGTTGCAGGTTTTCCCCCATTGAACTCAATGGGGATGTAAAACCCGCAACAAATAGCCAAGTGTTGCAACTTTTGCAGCTGAAACGCTACAATTCAGCTGCAAAAATCACAAATGAGGAAAAAAAATGTTGGAATTTAAAATTAATTTAAAAAAAGCGTACCGATTTTTCAGGTCGTTTTACGCAACGTATCCGACCGGTGGGAACCCAGCCTTACTGCTCTTCTCGTGAGTTCAAATGTATTATTATCTGCAAGCAGCCATTTAGCCTCGGGATATACCTAGACTTTTTCATTATATACTACTGTTATATTATATTTTCATTTTACTGGAGGCAAAAAGTAGCTACTACTTTTTAAAATCGCTCAGAACTCCCAGCATTTAACAATTAAAGAAAAAAAGAAATCACGGACTCGCTTAACTGGAGTGATTTTGAAGAGATTTTCAAGCTACTAAATCCGTTTGTATGGACAGTGTAGGCCTAGCCTCAGGCCGCCCGCACAGGCAGCGTCCGTTTGTGCTTCAGCTGTACAAGTGGTGGGGCGAAAAAAACCACATTGTAAAACCGTGACAATTCCGCACATCACCACACAGCACACCGCCACGTGGCCGCTACACGGATAGGCAGCCATGTGATTACCTACAATCTTATGATCAATATGTTACTTCATTCTAAATGGCATGTGTATGCCTATATAGTTTCATATATCTGTCATTGTTTCACACTAAAAATAACTGCATGGTATACGTAGGTTTTTCTGTATATAGTTGTATGGAAATCGGCAGCCAATAGTTTCAATACAGTTGAGGCTGTGGAATCCTGATATATGTCGGCCAAACAATAGTCAAAAGACCACTCTATCTAAATTGTAAAGTGCTGCGTAATATGTTGGCGCTATATAAATAAAGATTATTATTATTATCCACCGAATTCTGAGGTGTGAATTAAAGAGGCTCTGTCACCAGATTCTGAAACCCCTTCTCCTATTGCATGTGATCGGCGCTGCAATGTAGATAACAGTAACGTTTTTTTTTTCTTAAAAACGTTCATTTTTGGCCAAGTTATGAGCTATTTTATATATATGCAAATGAGGTTTGAAATGGACAACGGGGCGTTTTTTTTTCGTTATGTCCAACTGGGCGTGTATTGTGTTTTTAACTGAGCGTGTTTACGTGTATGACACTGACCAATCAGTGACCAGTCAGCGTCATACACTCATCTCCATTGATTTACACAGCAGCGATGTGCAGCCACATAAACAGAGATTAACGTTACTGCAGTGTCCTGATAATGAATACACATGACCATCCAGCCTGGACGTCATGTGTATTCAGAATCCTGACACTTCTGAATCTTTTCTGTGAGATTTGCAGCAAGTGAAACGAAATCTCGCATATATATAAAATTGGTCATAACTTGGCCAAAAATGAAAGTTTAAAAAAAAAAAAAAAACGTTACTGTTATCTACATTGCAGCGCCGATCACATGCAATAGGAGATAGGGATTTGAGAATCTGGTGACAGAGCCTCTTTAAGCCTAAGACTCTATTCACATTCAGTTTTTTACCTACATTTAGCAGGTACATCGGGAAAGCTCCCGAAGTACACGCTAAACGTGTCTATAGGGCTCACTAGAGTGTCCCTTTGGCCTCCGTTGGACTGGTAGACGTCCGTATACCTTTTTTGAAGGATGGAATAGCATAGTAGATCTTGCAAAGAAACATATACATATAGTTTTTTTTAACATAGTAGTCTATGGGTGACATATACGTCCCAGGCTTTTCAATAACCAACACCATTATAGTCTATAGCACACAAATACGTTAAACGGGTGCTTAGGGGTTCATTCAGACGTTGCGCTTAAGGTACAGTTAACACTGAACTGAAAAACCACATCCAAATACCGCATGCATTTTTACTGCGTTTTGAAGCGTTTTTCGATACATTTGCAGGTTTTACTGGAAAACACATCAAATCACAGTAAAAGCACATGCGTTTTTTAAATGCACTTTTAACCGCAACTCAAACGCAATGTCTAATGGACCCTTTTAATGGCATCTGTCACCCATAGACTATAATGGCATCCGTTTAATAGAGACGTGATAAAATCTCATGATCCCAGTTATTGGCGTATTTGCTTAACGGATACCACTTAACACTATGGTGACGGATGCCACTTCTAGCGTATACGTCACAGCCTACGTTTAACGTATACATCTTGAGTTTTTCCCGGCATATATGTCAAACAAAGGCAAAAAACGCGATGTTACCATAGCTTTAGGGCTCATGCCCAATGATGTATAACGGAACTGTACAGGATTGGTGAACGGTTGTGTGAACGAGCCCTTAGGAAGTGTTCACAAGTCGAAATCATACAGCATTTTTTTGGAGCGGCTCCACAAGAATGTATTGATTTTGCAAAACAAATGCATTTTTGCCACAATCTTACAAAAATCGTGACAAAAGGCGAAATATGACTGCAAAGTGTGAACGCAACATTTCTACACTGTCAAGGTTTTCGAAATTTGTTCAGAATAGATAGTAGAATAACCCAATGGGATCATTTTCATTGCTGGAAAACGTAACCTAAATATAATGAAGCGCTGCTAAAAACGTAATTAGTCATTTAGGGCTCCACGTATAACCTTATAAATGACAAAGAATAGCTATATACTATTCTCTGACTACCGAGTAGTCCTGCTGACTCAAGCGTCTATTTATATCCTCCCACTCCATGTCGTGGTTATAATTAGATCGAGCGAAAACACTATTTTACAACCTGATCTCCGATATAACTCATCTGCATTATTGATTTACTCAAGTCCGACTAGAAACAAAAATCTGTCACACAAACTATATTAACTTTTAACAGTTGCAGGTTTAGGCCTGGGCTACACCTAGACTTTTTGTAGCGCTACTGCTTGATTTTAACTCTTGAGCTACAGCTGCAGTCCACATAAATACATAGAGTTGCAATCTTGTGGACTGCAGCTGTCACTCAAACAGAGTTAAAAAATCTATCAGTAGCGCTACAAAAAAGTCTAGGTGTAGCCCGGGCCTTATTGGGCTAAACAAATAGACGGCAGTGAGAGTGAATCAGACATATACTGTGACAGGTGGGCAGATGGAAGAATCCTGAGTAAGATACAGCAGGTGTGTTGGCTGCGGGAAGGCTGAGAACTGTGTGGCATGCCTGACCCTTCAGAGCCTTATATTTAGGACAGCAATGTCCAGTCTCTGCCATCAGATTTTCCGGCTGCCACCCACATGTTGAACACAGTAATAAAATAGGCATAATGCCAGGCTGGTAGGCTCCCAGCCCAAACCACAGTGTCATAAGATCTCTGAATTTATGAGCCAGTGAAAATTGAGGAAATTGCACTAAAATTTAACAATGTTGGGCACGTGACATAATATACTTGAAGCTCCCCAGGCTAGTTCTACATATATCTCTTCCTTACAAGTGTGCTCGGCTGTTTTTGTACCTCCCACAGCAGTCAATGGAGAGAGTTGCGCACATGTACAGCCACTTCTCTATCGTTTCACCGCCCGGATGCGGATATACCATAAATGTCTTAGATGGGGATACCCCTCTATGTCCAGGGCTCCACTGCATTTTAATATGTGTGATTATTGAGCATGCATGATAAATTTCATTGCAATGTCACCCTATGGGAATGCATGACATCACGTGTATACATGAGAGGTCATCAGTCTGCCATTTCCAACAGCAGATTCAACAGTGTTGGTTATTATTGCAATTATCGTGGAAACCACATAACAGCCCCCCCCCCCCACCCCCTTGTGCTAACAAACACCGCTCACATTTCACTTGCGGGATTGCATCACAATACATGGCGGACAACGGAACGTCATAGAATACTGGACTAAGGCCTTATTCACATGAGCGTGTGCGTATTGCGCGCGCAAAAAATGCTGCGTTTTGCGTGCGTAGCAGTTCCGTGTGGCATCAGTATTTGGTGCGTGCCTGCGTGATTTTCGCGCGTATGGCATCGTTATGACACTCTGTTTTTATGTTTAGAAACATAAAAGCAGGAGGTGCCTTTATGTTTCATTAATTTATTTGTTTTACAAACTGTAGCACAAATCACGCGCGGCACACGAAAGTGCTTCCGTGTGCCGTGCGCGATTTTCACGCACCCATTGACTTCAAAGGGTGCGTGATGTGCGTAAAACGGGCAAGTATAGGACATGTCGTGAGTTTTACGCAGCGGACACAGGCTGCGTGAAAATCACGGACAGTCTGAATGTCCCCATTGCCTAACATAGGTCCGTGCGACGTGCGTGATTTTCATGTGCACATCACGGACGTAAAATACGTTTGTGTGAATAAGACCTAAATGTGAGATATGATAACGGATAGTATTCAAGAATGTGTACCTAGGTGCTTTGATGGAACTAATAAGATACACAACAGGAGGTTATCACAGCTTAGAAACTTTTAAGAAGTATGAAAAAAATCCCTTTACCATAAAAGCAGGAACAAGATGTGGGGAGAAGGTGAGGCCTCCGCTAAGTGTTTACAGGGGAAGTATTATAAAAAGCAACATTTCAAACTAGATTGAAACTTTGTATACGACCAAATATTGAGTCGTTTTATATGCTAAATAATAAACAGAAAGAAAACATAAAAAACCCCTAAAAAAGCAGTCTAGTAGAAACATGACAAAGAACCAGCAGTTCATCACGTCCTTAACGTTCCTTCACCTTAAATACAGAGTTCTGTGGAAAGGCTTCTGATGCAGCAAGCTGCCTCCTAGCCTAAAACTACGGCCTCATGAACACTCAAGATTTGCACATCTGTCTACATAAGTCGTCCATACAGATGAGAGATTAGTGGCTTTTATACAGTGAATATCTGCAATTTAGTGCAATGTGCGTGTTCTTTATTTTAAGGGGTTGTCTCACCACGATAATAGGGCATCTGAACGTGATTAAGTTGGTCCACCACTCGGGAGAGCCACTAACAAAGAGTTGCTCTCGCTCTGCCATCGTCGACTATGCTATTGTTTCCGCAAAAAAAATGGAAACTTTATGGTACAGAAACAAACGGAAACCAATTTCAACGTAAGTTTTACCATTGAAATGAATGGTAATGCAAACGGAAGATATGGTTTCCGTTTGGCTTTACGTTCATCGGTTCCTCTGACGGAAAGGTCGACCAGAACCGATGAAGGGAAGCCCGATGCTGATGTGAACAGGCCCAAAAGGAGAATTCAGAGTATCCCATGGTTGTCCCATGTTTCCATCTGCAGGTTATACAAATGTTTACAGTAAGGAAATCCATTAGTAACAATACATTGAGGAATTGCTCTCTATACACCTAACTTTATCCTTTAAGTTAAGGTTCACCTTAAAACGTCTTTTGGCATGTCAGATGTCATTGGTGGGGGTTTATGTTCTGTGGCACCCACAGATCTCTAAAACAAAGGGACCATGATATTGCTCTGTTCACGGTGCCCCTTCGTCTTTTGACTCCGAGATCTTCTGAATCTCCTATTGACTGCAATAGGACTATTGGGTGCAGGGCACAGACTCCCTTGGATAACATCTTCTTACAAGTCCGAGGCTAGATTTAGACAGGCGCTGCGCATCTCGGACGTGAAAAACCGGAGTTTTTCACGTCCAAGGTGCATCCAGGCTGCGAGATGCGATATCACGCATCCCCCATAGACTAGAGTCTATGGAGGGATGAGAAGCGTGAAAAAAATTGGATATATCCCATTTTTTTCACAGACCGTTCACACGGTCCATTGAAACGGCCATGTGAACGCCACATTTAATGATATAGGTCCGTGTGACGGCCGTTGTTTTACGTTCGTGTGAATAAGGCCTAAATGACATGTCAAAAAATGCTTTAAACCTTCCCTTTAAATGAGAGTCTGTGGGTGACAGCACTGAGGGTGAGAGACCACACTAATCATCCACGTGACAACTTGAATGCTTGACACCTCCTCATGAGGAATGAAACTTGTCTTTCAATAGTAAGATTACCGGGGGGGGGGACTTCACATTAATAAAGCCACTGTCAACTTATATCTACATATAATACCAATGGGATTTATCATATCGATAGGAAATGCCATAAATGTCAGTGGGGGAATCAGTGGAAGTTTCCGCTGGGAAACCCACTGATCTCTAACATAAAGGGGCTGAAGAGCTCATCTGAGAGCCTTGCCCCCTTTGCCACACTCTGCTTCTCTTAGGAGACACCATGTTGGCACACACAGATCTCCTTTGAAAAAATAAGGGTAAAGAAACATTTTCTTTGCAGTTCCTTCAATGGTAATAACGAATGGTGGGGGCTCCTGCGATTAACTTAAATCTGGGGACCCTACAAACTGTAAAGGGTTTAGTACAATTTTTAACAGTTGACTTGGGAGCTTCTTTTCCTACAATTGAAAACAGGTCTACCGCAGAGGCCCCCCATGACCGATCCTCATAAAAATACCATCCGCAAGAAGATATCTAGGACTGAGTTTGCAGAAGAAAACATACGATCTCTTGATGTAGAATACATCTATAGGGATCTAATCAAACATGCCCCCGCTGCCAGGCCTACCGATCCTTAAAGGTGTGGTCTGAGACTTTAAGAAATTAATTAAAGGCAGCAGGATATGTTATAAAACAATATTCACCTGTTAAATCCCCCCTACTCTAGTCCTGATGCTCCGGTGGTCCCTGCCGGTCTTTGCTTTTCCTGCAACTACGTTATGCAGTACATCCATGTGACCGACGTAGCCAATCATTGGCCTCAGCGGTGATGCTAGCATGTATGGCCACGACTCCGCTGATGCAAGTGATTGGTTGCAGCGGTCACATGGATGTGCAGCACGTCATCACTGCAGGACGAGTAAACAAAGACCGGCGGAGACCAATGGAGATCTGGCGCTGGAACGGCAAGGGCTTTAAGAGATGAGTAACGCTTCTTTTTTTATTTTATAAAATATCCAGCAGCCGATTTAATTTCTTAAAGTCTCGGACAACCCCTTTAATACTCATGACCAAAGTTTTAATAGTAGGCAAAGTACAGATAGATAGATAGATAGATAGATGATAGATAGATAGATAGATGATAGATAGATAGATAGATAGATAGATAGATAGATAGATAGATAGATAGATAGATAGATAGAGTTACAGGCTCCTGTTGCTCTCACCTGGTTCTTGAGTCCATACTCAGCTCATCTCAATGCCAGTCAGTTAGCTGGGTCTCTGACATATCTGTCACTCTGTTTAGCGTGTATGTGACCCAGTGCCAGTCCTATACATGCCCCAGCCCTGCACATAAGCTGGTAGTGTGCCCCCTGTGTACTATACCTGTGCTCCTATGTGTAGACTAGTGTCCCTTGTGTTACATGAGTGTGTCCCCTATGTGCTGCATGTTTCTACTCTGAGCTGTCTCTCTCGCTCCTGTCACTGTCCCAAGTTGTCTCTCTCATAATGTATGAATGTCCCTGTCTGTCGCTGTCCCCCGCTGTCTCTCTGTGGGTTCAGTGCTGTCTATCTGTCCACAGCTGTCCCTGCTCTGTGTGTGACCAGGAAGTTACCAGTGGAGCCTCCGCTGACGTCACCTGCAGGGGGAGGGGAGCAGGAGATAGGAAGATAGCACTGAGGAGATAGACGGGCAGGAGGGGGTGATACAGCATGGTGATACGGGGCCGGGACGGCCAGCACCTCACTGTCGTGACACTGTCTATTCCTCCCTACAGAGTATACAGTGCACGGAGGAGTAAGACTGTGCTGTTACTCCATGTACAGTGAATGCACACAGCCCTGTGAGGTGACGTGTGTGGACGCAGACAGTAGTGGATAAATGGACTGTACCTACTGAAAGCATGGCTGACGTGTGACGTGTAGGACTGTTTCCAGCTGAAGATTTGAGGACTGATAGTGTCAAATAATAGTGTGACGTCAGATTTCACGCCACCTCTACATCAGCACCGGGCACATTACTCCTATAGTTTTGCCCATTTCCATAGTGACGATCACTGGGATCTGACAGTCTTCAGAGTAAGGGTATGTTCACACGTAGTCAACCAAAACGTCTGAAAATCCAGAGCTGTTTTCAAGGGAAAACAGACCCTGCTTTTCAGACGTTTTTTACCAACTCGCATTTTTACCAACTCATTTTTTTACCAACTCGTTTTTGGAGCTGTTTTCATTGGAGTCTATGAGAAAACAGCTCCAAAAACGTCTGAAAGAAGTGTCCTGCACTTCTTTTGACGAGGCTGTATTTTTACGAGTCGTCGTTTGACAGCTGTCAAACGACGACGCGTAAATAACAGGTCGTCTGCACAGTACGTCGGCAAACCCATTCAAATGAATGGCCAGATGTTTGCCGACGTATTGCAGCCCTAATTTCAGACGTAAAACGAGGCATAATACGCCTCGTATACGTCTGAAATTTGGCCGTGTGAACATACCCTAAGGGTATGTTCACACGGCAGCGTCCGTTACGGCTGAAATTACAGGGCTGTTTTCAGGAGAAAACAGCTCCGTAATTTCAGCCGTCAAGGCATGTTGAGGCGCTTTTTCGCTGCGTCAATTACGGACATAAATGGAGCTGTTTTTCCATGGAGTCAATGGAAAACGGCTCCATTTAACGTCTGAAGAAGTGACAGGCACTTTGACACGGGCGTCTATTTACGCCCCGCCTCTTGACAGCGGGGCGTAAAAAAAATGACCGTCGGAACAGAACATCGTAAGACCCATTCATATGAATGAGTAGATGTTTGCCGACGCTATCGAGCCGCATTTTCGGATGTAAATCGAGGTGGAAAACGCCCGAATTACGTCTGTAAATAAGCCGTGTGAACATACCCTGAGGGTATGTTCACACGCACTATTTACGGACGTAATTCAGGCGTTTTAGCCTCGAATTACGTCCGAAAATACTGCTTGAAAGCGTCGACAAACATCTGCCCATTCATTTGAATGGGTCTTACGATGTACTGTGCCGACGGTCATTTTTTTTATGCGCCGCTGTCAAAAGACGGCGCGTAAAAAAGATGCCCGCGTCAAAGAAGTACCTGTCACTTGGGACGTAATTGGAGCCGTTTTCCATTGACTCCATAGATAAACAGCTCCAATTACGTCCGTAATTGACGCAGCGAAAAACGCCTGCACGTGCCATGACGGCTGAAATTCCGGAGCTGTTTTCGCTTGAAAACAGCTCCGTAATTTCAGCCGTAACGGACGTGCACGTGTGAACAAACCCTAATGATCTGTTATATTCAAATCTATTCTCTCAGGTATTGATTATTAAACCTGCCTGACCAAGGGAAGCCCCAAAAAACGTCCTTCTAATGTTTCTGGATGGCCACTATGACTAATAATTTTAGGTTACTGGCTAAATTGGTAGTAGGCCACCCCGACTATCACATGTTATGATGCAGAATTTTGACGTGGAATTGGTTTGGATCTCTGCAGCAAATCTACCCTGTGTGACATATCAAAAGTTTGCCGACAGGGCAGTCACTCTGGATAAATTCTGACGTAGCGTAAATACTGCAGATTTTACGCTACAGATTTAGTTGCGGAAAATCTTCAGCATGAGGCTGGATTCACACGAGCGTGGCGTGCGCAAAAACCACTTACCAGCTCCGTGTGGCAGCAGCATATGATGCGCGGCTGCGTGCTTTTCGCGCAGCCGCCATTATTATGACACTCCATTTGGATGTTTGTAAACAGAAAAGCACATGGTGCTTTTCTGTTTACATTCATCCTTTTGACAGCTGTTGCGCGAATCACGCAGTTCACACGGAAGTGCTTCCGTGCGGCATGCGTGGTTTTCACGCACCCATTGACTTCAATGGGTGCGTGATGCGCGCAAAACGCCGAAAGAACGGACATGTCGTGACTTTTTTACAGCGGACTCACGCTGAGTAAAAATCACGCACATGTCCGCACGGCCTCATAGACTAATATAGGTCCGTGCGACGCGCGTGAAAATCACGCGCGTTGCACGGACGTAATTCCCGTTCGTCTGAATGAAGCCTAACAGTAGCAGCAAAGTGGATCAGATTTGAACAACTCTCATCCACACGCTGCATAAATGATGAGGGGAAAAAACGCTCAAAAATTGACCTGCAGTGTTTTTTTTGTAATCTGCAGCATGTCAATCGTATCTGCGTAATCGCTGCTTTTGTGCCGAGGCTTTTTCCTATTTAATTCAACAAATGGCAGATGTTGCGTTTTTTGCAACGCAAATGCTCAGATTCCACTGCAGAAAACGCAACACAAAAAAATAAAAATCTTATACGGATGGTGCTTGGACTATAGGGGACTTATTAGCCCGCCAATCTATTTTCAGTGTTGGAAGGAAGTTGGCGTGACCTAAACTGCGTTATGTAAGAGAGATGGGAAGGAGCAAAGACTGCAGGGAAAGTGTAAGGAGTCAGTCTGGCCAACTGTTGTGCCGGAACTGAGGAGCCTTGGAGGGACTGGCGAGGACCGTACTAGTAATCATCCATCGTTGGGTCTGGGGTGGCGACAGGTCATGAAGAGTGAGAAGGGGTGGTGTGTGAGGACACACTGTACAGATGGCGGGACAGGGCGGTGAAGGAGATGTAGCAGAGACATGGCCCAAGACAGTCAAAGGAAGGTGTACTTGTCAGTGGCCAGCATAGTGTAAGATTGAGGGGGAAGTCGGTCCATGTGGAAACCAACAATGTAAGAGGTGGCCAGGCCAAATCCTCCAGATCAAGAGTTGTTCTCTGCTCTGGCTAATAAAGGGGGTCCCATACCCTCTGTATGACATCTATATACCCATATAAGATATATAGAAAGAAGTTGTAGACACAAGCCATTGTCCACTGTTCAGAGGAAGGGGGTACATTGGCTTTTTGTTTTACATTCCTCAAAAATCCAAAACTTTGGGAAAACCCCCGGGGCAAAGTCTCAACTTTTTTTTCTCTATTTCATCTCACAGAATTCAGTGCGACCCAATGTTCTCAATTTCTATATTAGGTGTTGTGACCCTGAGGTTGACACATTTATTCCCTGTTGTAAATTGTGGATTTTCTTTACCTGACTTTCTAAAAAATATTTTTTGTTACATGGAGAACCCCTCAGTTCATTCTAGGATAGTGGTCCCTAGACGTAAAGGGGTTTTCCAGTCCGAAGAAATTGATGACCTATCCACAGGATAGGCCATCAATATCTCATCGGTCGGGGTCCGACTCCCGACACCCCCACCAATCAGCTGTTTTGAATGGGCCACAGCGCTCGTGTGAGTGCTGCTTCGTATTAATTTCCTTACTGCTCAAAGTGAATCACCGACACACTTGTAGCCGCAGTTCACAGTATTACTGCCTTCTCCCACTGAAGTGAATGGGAGAAGGCTGTAATACTGTGAACCGCCGCTACAAGTGTGTCGACGATTCACAGTGTGAGCAGTAAAGGAAATTAAGGAGAAGCAGCACTCGTACGAGTGCTGCGGACCCTTTAAAACAGCTGAACGGCGGGTGTGCCAGGAGACGGACCCCGACTGATAAGATATTGATGGCCTATTCTGAGGATTGGCCATGAATTTCTTCGAACTGGAAAACTCCTTTAACCAATCTATGTCCAGAATCGCTGTGGGAATTATTTACATAAGGTTCACACAGTAGTTTTCATACTGCGTGTTTAGCCAAAGCCAAGAGTTAATCCTAAAGAAAGGAAAAGATAATGGAAGTTACTTTTTTGTCCTTTTGGATCCAATGCAGGTTTTTTTTTAAAGAAGAACTCCCATGAAGATTTTTATTGCTCTACCCGTTTGTAATGGGCATCTTGTACATGTAAATTATATTTATTTCCTCACTGAGCGCCTAGCTTTCAATACATAGACATCGTTCATACGATAACGTGATCTGTAAACTGACTTGCCCATTCACACATTGTTTTATGTGTGGACCAGAAGCCAATTTCTCTATGTAAGTCCATGAGACTCAGAATGTGAGTCTCATAGACTCCCACATTCGCTGACCACGAACTCTTCTCATCCTGCCGACGCCCTTCTCTCCAGAGATGCCAGCACATGCGGCCGTCCTGTCCCGCAGTGACCTGAGTGACCACTAGGGTGCGCACGCGAGCTCAGTCCAGCCTTAAAGAGCCAGAGCGCACACATGTGTGAGATTTAGTTTATTGCTCCCAGATCACCCTGGACTATAATAAGGGCTTTGCCCCTTCCTTCATTGCCTGAGCGTTGTTTGTACCTTCCCGTGTAAGTCTTTGCAAATGGTCCCTTGAGTGTCCTCCAGTTCCCAGTGTTCCCGTTCCTGCTACCTGTATCCTGTTTCCCATGCTGTTCCTGTGCTGTACAGAGTTGGAGTCATGTTGTGTCGCCTGCTACACCGCTGTGTTTCACCGCACCTGTTGTCTGCCTACTGCCAGAGTTCATTGCCACAGGTACCTTTATCCGAACTATAGACATTGACTTTGTACCCTGTTTGGCCAGCTGCTATACCTGCTATGGCGGTACGGCCCAGTGGGTCCACATACCCACAGATCGTGACAGTCGGTAAGGAAATAAATATCATATACGTGTACAAGATGCCCATTACAAACGAGCAAAGCAATAAAAATTTTCATGTGGGTGCTTCTTTAATTTATCTCTTGGTATTTTTTTCAGTTTATTTGAAGTAATAAAGAAAATCGAGATTCAAATCTAAAATCGGCCATAGGGTTGAAAAAAATCTAGATTTTATTTTTTGGCTAAATCGCCCAGCCCTAACTGATAGTGTAGGAAACATTCCTATATTTGCAGCATTGTCACAGAGTCATATTTTGAAGGACTTCTTGCAGATTTCTGGATCTAGCATCTTGGAGCATAAAGACACTTGTGGAATGTCACCATTCTTGGAGGTATGTTCTGTCAAGGATGATGAAATACTGGAGATGGTGCACTTAGCCTTATGGTCATTGTAGTACTTCTGCAGATGTCCTCCTTATTGAAAGGATCGATGAAGGGCCAGAATGATGAGGAGATGTGGAAGGAGCTTTAGATGATGTGAAGGTGGTAGACAGTCCAACCTTAGGGGGAATTCACACAGAGTTCTTTGACGCGGAAACCGAGCCGCAAAACGCGCCAAAAAACTGCCGAAAATGATTTCAATGGGAGGCGGAGGCATTTTTTACCGCGAGCGTAAAAACCAGCTCGCGGGAAAAAGAAGGGACATGCCCTATCTTCGGGCGTTTACGCGTCGGACCTACCATTGACAGCAATAGGAGGCAGAGAAAGCGTATTTTGCAGCATATTATGCCCGTGGCGCTCAATGGCCGCGGACGAAAAATGCAGCGAAAATCGGCATGCACGCAGAGGAAAATCTGCATCAAAATTCAAAACTAATAGCCAACTAATAGCCAAGTAATAAATACATAGTAGAGCAGAACAGCAAGGCTCACATATCCTAGGGCTGATAAAATCCATACAGGTTGTAATAACGATCCCTTCCAACATACAGTCCAATGTGCAAAACATCACTCCTCTCCAACATATAAGCCCATGTAAAAAAAAAATACATCACTACCCTCCCCTAATTTTCCCCTTACATAAAGTCACATGTGCAAAAACCTCACTCTCCTCCCTTCAGCCCCCTCAAACATACAGTCCCATGTAAAACAACAAAAAAACAATTCCCTCCATTCAGCCCACTCCAACATACAATCACATGTGCAAAGCCTCACTCTCCTCCTTTCAGGGCCCTCAAACATACAGTCCCATGTAAAAAACAAACAAACATTACTTCCCTCCCTGCAGCCGCCTCCAACATACAATTACATGTGCAAAACTTCACTCCTCCCTTTATCCTCTTCCAACATACGGTCCCTATGTGCAAAACATCCTTCCCCTCCCTTCACCCCATCCAACATACAATCTCATAATGCAATCCCTCACTCCTCTCTCCTCACCTGTATACGCATATAGACAAACACACTGCTGTTGCTTCCTGTTATAAACAGTACTTCAATCTGGGGGGGGCACCTCTTTTCCCAATAAGCCCCAACCCTTGCTGTGATATCTTACATAGGAGCAAAACCGAGACTGCAGGGGTTGGGAGACAGGTCAGAGAGGAGGTGAAGGTGCTGCAGAAGCCTGCGTGGGATGTGGAGGAGAGCGGCCCACTGCAGACAATGGCATTTCTGGAATTTGCCAGTTGGGCAGTCCGTCCCTGACTGCAACCCTGAATGAGATGGGCTGACATATTTTGTTCTAATATTTCTAAATTGTCAGGTCTTCAGGCACTAGAATAGTCAGATAATAGTAAAGAATGAAACATTTTAAATAAGCAAAAAACAGAACAAAGAGACCAGACTGTGACCCCACACATGGAAGAGTCTCATGCCAACCATGAAAATGTATTACATAGAACTTACCTTTTTTTTTTTTACTGTTCTCTAAAGAGATTACATCTATAGAGGAGTCTTCATGAGAATGCTATCAAAATTCAATTATAGATGGGGATATAGATGATATTAAAGATTATGTTTTTATAGATGGTATTAACCCCTTCCCGACATGCGCCGTATATATACGGCGCAATCGGAAAGGGCTTCTCGCAAAGCGCAGTACCATTACGTCGCGGTGATAGTGCGGGCTCAGGAGATGAGCCCGTACTATCACCGCCGGATGACCGCTGTATTTTACTGCTGGCACCCTGAGGTATCGGCCAGGACTGGAGCTAGCATCCGATCCGGCCGATTAACCCCTCAGATGCTGCGTTCAATAGAGATCGCAGCATGTGAGGAGTTTTTAGCCACTGGCACCCCAGCAACGTGATCGCTGGGTTGCCGATGGCTGCAAAGGCAATCGGAGGCCTAATACTTACCTCCCGGTCTGCTTGCAACGGAAGCCTCCTATGCCCCGCTTGGCAGCGGGGCCTAAAAGGCTTCCAGTACCATCGGCAAAATGGCGCCGGCTCAGAAGCTGGGCCGGCGTCATCAGCAGTGGGTGTCCGCTGTATGTTACAGCAGACACCCCGATGTATCGGCAGGAACCGGAGCTAGCTCCGATTCCTGCCATTAACCCCTTCGATGCAGCGATCCAATGCCATCAAAGTGGTTTGTAGCAAATCGGCAGCATGCCTTGCGATGGCAAGGCTGGCGACTGCTAGTAAAGCAACAGGAGGCCTAACAATGGCCTCCTGTCTGCCATTACGGAAGCCGATTAGGCCTCGACCGGAGTCGGAGCCTGATCGGCTTGCTGTCAGTGAATAACTGACAGTTCTAATACATTGCACTACATAGGTAGTGCAATGTATTAGAACATCAATCAAACAGTTGGACCTTCAAGTCCCCTAGTGGGACTAAAGAAAAGTGTAAAGAAAAGTGTAAAAAAAGTAAATATAAAAGTTTCAAGTAATAACATAACATACGATCGCCCTATTTTCCTTATCAAGTTATTTATTATTGTAAAAAAATAATAAAACCATACATATTTGGTATCATTGCGTCTGTAACGACCTGAACTATAAAAATATTATGTTATTTGTCTCTCGCAGTAAACGCCGTAAAAAAACAACCTAAAAAATAAGGCCAGAATTGCTTTTTTTTTGGTCACTTTGTCTTTGTCACTTGATCAAAAACTCGTATGTATCCAAAAATGGTACCTATAAAAACTATTACTCGTCACGCAAAAAATAAGCCCTCAGACAGCTCCGTCGACGAAAAAATGTAAAAGTTATGGCTCTTACAACTTGACGACAGACAAAATACATTATTTTTACAAAAGTAATTTTATTGTGCAAAAAGTTGTAAAACATAAAAAGGTTCTATAAATTAGGTATCGCCGGAATCGTACTGACCCGCAGAATGAAGGTAACATGTAATTTATAACGCATAATGAACGCTGTATAAAAAAAACTAAAAAAAAAAACTATGGCAGAATTGCTGTTTTTCGATTACCTTGCCACCGAAAAAAAAGGATAACAAGTGATCAAAAAGTCGCATGTAGGGGCGGAGCCTGACCGCGGAGAGTGATGGCAGCATAATCTTTCAGCTCCTCACACACATGGTCCGGGACCACTGAAACAACGAGGCACGACTGAGAAAATGGTAAAAATAGGCAAGCCTGATAGCAGAGAGCATCCAGGGACGCAGAAAACTCCCAAAGGACAAGCAGATTTAGACAAATTCTTAAGAATGAAGCCGGCCCAGAAAACCAAAATGGCGCCGCCCGCGGCCATAGAACCCAGGCAAGAAGATGATTCAGACGACGACAGTGACAGGGAATCAGTCGCTGCCTCCTCCTCCTCACGCCAGGAGAGGGCTCCGATTTCAAGACAATACTTAAAGAAAACTATTCTACAAGCTTTAACGCCCATGATGAAGGAGCTGGCTGATATCAAAGCGGACGTCCGCCATATTGGAAATCGGGTGGCACACCTAGAAACTGTGGTCACGGACTCGGTTAGCTTCTGTGACTCATTAGGACATAAAATACAACATCAAGAAGCTCAACTTAATAAAGTGATGACGCTTCTGGAGGATCAAGAAAACAGGAGTAGGAGGAAAAATGTGAGATTCAAAGGCATACCCGAATCAGTGGCTTCAGAGGCACTTCAGGCAATGGCCAAGAAAATATTTGCAGAGCTGTTGGGGCAGGAACGTGCTTCCACAATTGTAATTGAACGGATCCACAGGGCACTCCGCCCTATACCGAGAGCGGCGGAACCACCAAGAGATGTGATATGTGGTTTACTGAGCTTTGTGGATGCCTCGGCCATTTTACAGGCAAACAGAACACGAGCAGACGTGATGCTAGATGGCGCGAAAATCCAGCTCTATCAAGACATCGCAGCATCTACACTAGCAAAACGCAGAATGATGCGACCTCTTCTTCTAAAATTGCAGGACATGCGACTTACATATAATTGGATGTACCCCTTTGGCTTAGCCATACTGAAAAATGGTAAGCGACTCATCATTCACACGCCAGAGGACTTACAAGAAGCTTGGGACAAGCTGGGAATTGCTCCTATAGAGATACCATCCTGGATGCCGGCTCACACGGACCTCCATTTGCCGAACATACCACAGATAACACCGTGGGCAACAGCCGGAAAGACGAGATCACCCAAACCTAAGAAGCGGCAAGAGAGAAATGAAGACGGAGACATCGCCTGAATATGGACTTCCATTCCTGCCCCACATGGGCCTGATATATTTTATTTGCTCTCTGTACATTAGGCATGGGAACAGTGAGTATGTCATAACTGATATATAGAGTTCCCTTAATGTAATGCGATGCAATATGTTTATATTTTCCTTTTTTTGCATAGTGCCTTATAAAGTAATACTGAGAATATATATGTTGCTGTAGTGGTCCTGGACCAGGTATCGGTTCAGGATTGATGATTCTCTGTACCCCCGACTCTAGGAAGAGACATGGCACCTTTAATGTTATTCGGGATTTGTGTTGCATTATGATACTGGGTGCTATGCCTTCTACGAGATATGTACATTTGGAGGCCCCAGGGCCTAAGGGTCAGGTACTCCCCCAAGGGGGAATGATCCTTGGTCTCTGGCTGCACCTCCTTTCATTGTTGACTAGATGTCTTCCTTGTTTATATGTCCCCTATGTTACTTCTACCTCCCACCCCGAACCCTACAAGATAGATGAAAGGTTACCAAGGTTCACTAGGGTGCCATGACATACTAATACTCCATGGCTGTAACTAACATATTCACCTATAACGTTAGGGGCCTGAACTCCCCTAACAAACGAAATCAGGTCTTAACGCTACTTAAAAGGGAGAAAGCTTCTATAGTTTTCTTACAAGAAACCCATTTTAAAGAGGGAAAGATACCTAGATTACCAACACAATATTTTAATAAGTGGTACCATTCTGGATCAAATAGCTCAGCAGCAAGAGGGGTATCTATTGCGTTTCATAAAGACCTTCCATTTACATTAGTAGCACAACACAATACTGCTGATGGCAGAGCTCTGTTCTTAAAGGGATATATATGTAACTCTATGTACACATTTGCTAATTTATACGCTCCAAATAAATCACAGACGGGATGGTATGATAAGATATTAGACACCCTAACTGTTTTTGCGGAAGGACCTATAATTCTAGGTGGGGACCTGAATGTTACTTTAAACCCTCTCCAGGACTCCTCTACTAACAGATCTGCCTTAACGTTTGCTGCACTGGGGAGAATTAAGAGGAAATTTCAGGGCCTTCAGTTGATAGATGCCTGGAGAGCGTTGCACCCCTCGACTCGTGACTTTACATTTTACTCTTTATCGCATAGGTCTCACCAGAGACTCGACTATCTTTTCATTCATGAGAGTTTAATTCCAGCTCTAAAATCAGCTCAGATAGGTCCAATGACGATTTCAGATCACTCACCAGTTAGCATAACTTTGCCTCTAGCGGGTATACCCATTAGAGAATGGTCATGGCGGCTAAACGACACTCTCCTAGATGGAGAAACAAATGCATCCTACTTAACAGAACAATTGAAATTTTATTTCGATACCAACACATCTCCGGATGTCAAAGCTACATATATATGGGAAGCTCACAAAGCCTACATGAGGGGTCTCTTAATCTCCATGGGCTCTAGGGCCAAAAAAGAAAGATCAAAACAAATTAGCTCCTTATTGACCAGAATTGCTGCACTGGAAAAAATTCACAAAAAATCAGCAGTCCAGGGCACTCAGATGGAATTGAATATTCTGAGAGTGCAACTAAAAGATTTACTCAACCTGAAATTTGCCAAAAACTTAATGCACTATAGACAGAAAATATATGCCCATGGAGACAAAGGAGGTAGACTCATGACGGCTCTCATTAAAAAACGAAAAGAAAAATCTTTTATTTCAAAAATTAGGGGAGCAGATGGAGTAATACACACCTCCACGTCCGATATAGCCAAAGAATTTAGGTCCTTCTACTCCTCCCTTTATAATATCAAGGAGGATGGAACTAGACCCCAACCTGATCAACCCGATCAGGAGGGGGCACGAATACTAAATTTCATGGGATCTCTGCAGCTACCTACTCTTTCTACTGAAGAGGCCGAAACACTCCTACGCCCTATTACGGTAGAGGAAGTGAGGAATGTAATCTCCTCCTTTCCACCAGGCAAAAGTCCGGGACCGGACGGCTTCCCTCTCACCTACTACAAAAAATTTCTAGACCTCTTGCTGCCACACCTAACTCACATGTGTAACGCACTTTTAGAAGGCACCCCCTTTTCAAGACAATCCTTAGAAGCATTCATAACTATTATACCGAAGGAGGGGAAGGATGTCTCTCTATGTACTAGCTACAGGCCGATATCTCTATTGAATGTCGACCTGAAGATATGGGCCAAACTCTTGGCGTTGCGCGTGAGAGCCCTGTTACCCAAACTTGTTAGTCCTGACCAGATGGGGTTTGTGAAGGGAAGAGAGGGAAGACATAATGCAATGAGACTGATAAATTTGATACACTACACCAAACATTCTAAACTGCCTTTGATACTTTTGGGTACTGATGCTGAGAAAGCGTTCGACAGGGTGGCCTGGGATTTCATGAAACATGTGCTAGCAAAATTTCTTTTTCCACCTCAATTCATAACGGCAATTTTCTCACTTTATACAGAACCACATGCAAGGGTACGGGTCAATGGAGTCTTATCTCCGTCCTTCTCTATCACGAATGGGACTAGACAGGGAAGCCCGCTGTCCCCCACTCTCTTTGTCTTGACCTTGGAGACCCTGCTGCAAAAAATTAGATCAGACTCTCTCATAAGAGGGATAAAAATAGGCAACCATACACATTTAGTGGCGGCTTTTGCATATGACATTCTACTTATGGTCACTAACCCGCAACAAGCGCTGCCACGGCTACAACATATCTTTGCAGAGTATGGGGGGGTCTCCAATTTCAAGATTAATTACAACAAATCTGAAATACTCAACATCTCCCTTAAACCCTCTCTGGCATTAGATCTGCAACGAGACTCACCCTTCCTATGGCCTTCCCACCATATCACATATCTAGGTATCCAAATTCCTAGTCAACTGCAAGATCTATATAAACTTAACTACCAACCGATGTTAAAGAAATTATCCACGCAACTCACTGCTTATCACATTCCCTTCCTCTCGTGGATGGGACGGAAAAACCTCTTGCAGATGTACATACTCCCCATACTCTTGTATGTCATGACCATGGTACCTATATACTTGCCTAAGTCTTTCTTTACACTAGTAAGGCGCATGTTTTCCTCCTTCCTATGGAACCAACTCAGGCCCCGCTTGTCTTACAAATTATTGTCGCAAAAAAAAAATAGAGGTGGTTTGGGACTACCGGATGTGGAGGTGTATTATAGGGCGATTCATCTGCAGAGATGGTTAGACCTGGTCTCGCCTGGAGAGATGGCATGGTGTGTAGCGCCTGAGACAGCACCTTTGGAAAGGGAATCTATGCGAGTGTTGTGGCTAGCGGGTCAAGGGGATTTAAAATCACTTAGTAACCCATTGCTGAAGGGAACACTCTCGGTTTGGAGAACACACAGAACTAGGAGCACACCCCCCTTGACATCCTCGCCGATTATGCCTGCCTCCCTGGTGCCTTACACTATAGAACATGGAGGCCCCCCACCAGAGGATGTATGGGGATTACTACGTGAAATCACCATTTCAGACTTATTAGAATCCAACACAGTCCCCTCACCGGCTAAAATTAGATCAATGGTATCGCCAAACTCACTCAACTTCCTCCAACTGACCCACATACAACATATTTGCACAAAATTCCTCTCTTCTCACAAAAGGGACCTAGGTGACTTAGAGAAAATACTCATCACTAAGTCAGTGACGAAATGCAAACTATCTAAATTGTATCCGATACTGCTGAATATGGATTCACCTGACACCCCCACTTTTATATTGTCCTGGGAAATGGAATTAAACAAGAAATTCACAGATCAGGAGCAGAAATGGATTCTGAGAAACTCGCATGGGTTCTCTAGGTGTGTCAAACTCCAGGAGAACCATTATAAATTGCTAACAAGGTGGTACAGGACGCCGGAACGCTTGTACCATCTAGGCCTATCACCCTCTAGAATGTGTTGGCGATGTCAGGGAGAGATAGGAACACTGTCCCACATTTGGTGGTATTGCCCGCTGGTCACAGAATTCTGGAAAGAAGTATCCCTAGAGATAAACAGGATTTGTGATTCTAAGATTCACCTCTCCATAGAACTCATAGCTCTGGCGCTGCCATCGCAGTCCTTTAAACCCACCAAAACGCAACTATCAGCGCACTTAATAGCAGCGGCTAAATACTTAATCTCCCTCTGCTGGCTACAAACGGCACCTCCATCCAAAGCACAATGGCTGGATAGAGTACACCAAATATGTAATCTGGAGGAACTGACCAGTTGGCAAGATCACACTCACACACAATTTTCAAACATTTGGCATCCTTGGATAAGATACAAAACTGGTGCACATTGATGTTGACACACACATTTTTGTCCTGAAAAAAGAGAACTCCTAGTGAATACCCTAGTGAATACCCTAATGGTTACCCTAACAAGGACTCTAATTTTCATTAAATTGGAAATGGTACACTGGAATACGGACTGCATAATACATAACCTTACAACCCATCATTGCTTCCCTCCCCTGTATCCCTGTATTACCCTCTTCATAATGTGCCCTCGCGTAGTTTTGATATGAATATGGTATGAATATGTACTGACATGTTTTTGAAAAAGGTGTTACGAGACAATGTACAGATGTCTAAAATGATTAATCTTAAGAATTATGCAATACCCATGTTGCACATGGGCACAGTTATTTTTTCGTGTTCTTACTGTATGTCTTGTTTATTTTTTGAAAATAAAAAACAGATTTGAAAAAAAAAAAAAAAGTCGCATGTACCCCAAAAAT
This sequence comes from Rhinoderma darwinii, assembly GCF_050947455.1. Classification (NCBI taxonomy): domain Eukaryota; kingdom Metazoa; phylum Chordata; class Amphibia; order Anura; family Rhinodermatidae; genus Rhinoderma; species Rhinoderma darwinii. The sequence continues at coordinate 53,984,262 of NC_134693.1, forward strand.
GGTACCAATAATGACTACAGCTCGTCCCGCAAAAAAACAGCCCTCATACCACTACGTCTATGGAAAAATAAAATAAGTTAAGGCTGCAATATGTCAGGAAAGAAAAATATGCAGTTGTGCCGGCCCGAGGGGAACATTTCTTCTGTTTCAAGAGGCGAATTATCAAGGCACTAAAATTACAGAACCAGGAAGGGGAGGGCCCAAACATATCCACTGGAAGCGAGGGTGCCGATATTAGATAAGTAAGGACACCATTTATCAGTGCGACACTGGCCTGTGCAGAAAGGATTGTGTCACAGCGTAATACACATCTATGGATCATTTTATTGTTTACTCAATTATTATACCACCTGACTATGCCCCATGATGTACTCTGCCCAGCTCACATATGCCCCACCTTATAAACTGAAACACCAGTAAAACTCCAAACAAAACTACTACCAAGCTAAATCCATGCTCCAAAAGCTAAATGGCGCTCCTTCCCTTCTGAGCCCTACAGCGTGCCCAAACAGCTGTTTACTTTCACATATATGGCATCGCCATACCTGGGAGAACCCTTTTAACAATTTTTGGGATGAGTGTCTCCAGTGGCATAAGCTGGGCACTACATATTTCCCACTGAAATGTCACATCTAGGAAAAAATGTTAATTTTTACTTTGCACCTTCCACAGCGCATTCATTTATGGAAAAGACCTGTGGGGTGAAAATGCTCACTACACCCCTTAATAAATGCCTTGAGGGGTGCAGTTTCCAAAATGGGGTTACTTCTCAGCGGTTTCTTTTATTATTTCACGAGAGCCTCTGCAATTGTGAAGCCATACTGTGTAAGTTGCCAAATTAGGCCTCAATTTCGTATGGTACTCTCTCACTCCTGAGCCCTGTCGATAGTCCAGGCAAAATATTAGGGCCACATGTAGGGTGTTTCTAAAACTGGGAAACACAGCATAATAATAAGAGAGCTGTCTTGTTATGGTGGCACAAGCTGGGCACCACATATTGGCATATCTATGGAAAAAATACAATTTTCACTCTGCAACATCGAGTGCACACTAATTTCTGCAATACACCTGCAGGGTTAAAATGCTCGCTACACCCCTAGGTGAATACCTTGAGGGGTGTAGTTTTCGAAATGGGGTCAATTGTGGGGGGTTTCCATTGTTTTGGTCCCACAGGGGCTTTGCAAATACGACATAGTGCCCAGAAACCAATCCAGCAAAATCTGCACTCCAAAAGCCAAATGGCGCTCCTTCCCTTCTGATCTCTAACATGTGCCCAAACGGCAGTCTATGACCACATATTGGGTATTGCCGTACTCAGGAGAAATTGCTTTACAAATGTTGTGGTTCTTTTTTTCTTTTATTTATTGAGAAAATGAAAAATTTTGAGCTAAAGCTACGTCTTATTGAAGAAAAAGGATTTTTTTTATTTTCACTGCCCAATCCTGTGGGGTCAAACTGCTCACTCCACCCGTAGATGAATGCTTCAAGGGGTGTCATTTCCAAAATGGGGTCACTTGTGGGAGGTTTCCACTGTTTTGTCCCTTCGGGGGTTTTGCAAATGTGACATGGCCACCGCAAACCATTCCTGCTAAATTTGAGCTCCAAAAGCCAAATGGCGCTCTTTCCCTTCTAAGCCCTTCCGTGTGTCCAAACAGCCATTTAGGACTACATGTGGGGTGTTGGTTTAATCAGGAGAAATTGCTTTACAAATGTGGCAGTGCTTTTTCTCCTTTAGTCCTTGTGGAAATGAGAAAAAATGAGCTAAACCTACATTTTCTTTGAAAGAATGTAGATTTTAATTTTCACGGCCTACTTCCAATAATTTCTGCAATAAACCTGTGCGGTCAAAATGCTCACTATACCCCTAGATACTTTCCTTGAGGGGTCTAGCTCCCCAAGTGGGGTCACTTTTGGAGGGTTTTCACTGTTTTCGCACTGCAAGAGCCCTTCAAACCTGACATGGTGCATAAAAAATGTTCTAATAATAAGGAGGCCCCAAGACTCACTAGGTGCTGCTTTGCTTCTGAGGCCGATGCTTCAGTCCATTACCACACTAGGGCCCCATGCAGGATATTTCTAAAAACTGCAGACTCTGGGCAATAAATATTGAGTTGCATTTCTCTGGTAAAACTTTCTGTGTTACGAAAAAAATGGATTAAAAAATGAATTTCTGCAACAAAAAAAAAGGAAATTTGTAAAATTCACCTACTTTGCTTTAATTCCTGCGAAATGTCTAAAGGGTTAAGAAACATTCTAAATGCTGTTTTGAATACTTTGAGGGGTGAAGTTTTTAAAATCGGGTGACTAATTGGGGGTTTCTAATATATAAAGCCCTCAAAGCCACTTCACATCTGAACTGGCCCCTGTAAAAATAGCATTTTGACATTTTCTTGAAAATGTGAGAAATTGCAGCTAAAGTTCTATGCCTTGTAACGTCCTAGAAAAATAAAACAATATTCAAAAAACTATGCCAATCTAAAGTAGACATATGGGGGATGTTAATTGGCAACAATTTTGTGTGGTATAACTGCCTGTCTTACAAGCAGATACATTTAAATTTAGAAAATGCTAATTTTTGCAATTTTTCACTACATTTTGGTGTTTTTTACAATTAAATACTGAATGTATCGAGCAAATTTTGCCAGTAACATAAAGTCCAATGTGTCATGAGAAAACAGTCTCAGAATTGCTTGGATAGGTGAAAGCATTCCAAAGTTATTACCACATAAAGTGAAACATGTCAGATTTGAAAAACGAGGCTGTCAGGAAGGTCAAAAGTGGCTAAAGAGGGAAGGGGTTAATGTTAACTTGATGTTATTATAGATGTTTTAAATGTTACCATTGTTGTTCTTGTAAAGACTGCCCCAAGTAAAAAATAAAATTAAGTTTAGTATTCACATAATTCCAGAACAGTTCTGTAATGAAAATATAATTACTGCAAAGCACTTTCCTCTATCGATGGTAACGGACCCGGGCAGCAGATGTTATCAATGATCTAGGAACAGAAAACAATTGTACAGTCAAGAGATAAGACTGACACATTTGTTAAGGTGTGAGACATACTTATAGGCCTGATGATGTCATCATATCTTAGAGCTATATCATGATATAACAAGAAGCATGTGTAAAGGGACCACACCCAGATTCTAGATGATGTAAACACAGGAAGCGTGTACAAATGCTCCATGCCTAGATTGAAGTCAATTGAAAGCTTTAACCCCTTCCCAACATTTGTCGTATGGATACGTCATGGAAAGCTATTGCTTCCCGTATTTTGCCATATCCATACGACAAATGTATGGCACCGACCCAGAAGCTGAGTCGGTGCCATAATCCCCCGGTGTCAGCTGTATCTTACAGCTGACACCCTGCTGTAATGGTGGGAAGTGAATTTAGCTCCGATCTCTGCCATTAACCCCTTAAAGAGGCTCTGTCACCAGATTTTGCAACCCCTATCTGCTATTGGAGCAGATAGGCGCTGCAATGTAGATTACAGTAACGTTTTTATTTTTAAAAAACGAGCATTTTTGGCCAAGTTATGACCATTTTCGTATTTATGCAAATGAGGCTTGCAAAAGTACAACTGGGCGTGTTGAAAAGTAAAAGTTCAACTGGGTGTGTATTATGTGCGTACATCGGGGCGTGTTTACTACTTTTACTAGCTGGGCGTTGTGTATAGAAGTATCATCCACTTCTCTTCACAACGCCCAGCTTCTGGCAGTGCAGACACAGCCGTGTTCTCCAGAGATCACGCTGTGACGTCACTCACAGGTCCTGCATCGTGTCAGACGAGCGAGGACACATCGACACCAGAGGCTACAGATGATTCTGCAGCAGCATCGGCGTTTGCAGGTAAGTCGATGTAGCTACTTACCTGCAAACGCTGATGCTGCTGCAGAATCAACTGTAGCCTCTGATGCCGACAAGATGCAGGACCTGTGAGTGACGTCACAGATCTGCACTGCCAGAAGCTGGGCGTTCTGAAGAGAAGTGGATGATACTTCTCATCAGAAAGCCCAGCTAGTAAAAGTAGTAAACACGCCCCGATGTACGCACATAATACACGCCCACTTGGACTTTTACTTTTAAACACACCCACTTGGACTTTTGCAAGCCTCATTTGCATAAATACAAAAATGGTCATAACTTGGCCAAAAATGCTCGTTTTTTAAAAATAAAAACGTTACTGTAATCTACATTGCAGCGCCGATCTGCTCCAATAGCAGATAGGGGTTGCAAAATCTGGTGACAGAGCCTCTTTAAAGGCTTCGGTCAAAAGTGATCGCTGCAATTAAGGGGTCTGCAGCTCATCGGCACCCCTGCGATGAAATTGCCGTGGTGCCGGTGGCTGCAATGGCAACCGGAGGCCTAATAATGGCCTACCGGTCTGCCTCGTATGAAAGCCTTCCAGGCCCCGCCCGGAGGCGGGCCTAAAAGGCTTCCGTTGCCGACTGCAAGATGGCGCCGGCTCAGGAGCTGAGCCGGTGTCATCAGTGGTGGATGTCAGCTATATGTTACAAATAACATCCACCTGTAAAAGCAGGGACCAGAGCTAGCTTCGATACCTGCCATTAACCCCTTAGATGCAGCAATCGAAAGCGATCCCTGCATTTTAGAGGTTGGCAGCAGATCGGCAGCCCTGCATGCAATCGCAGGTCTGCCGACTGCACCTATGGCAACAGGAGGCCTAACAATGGCCTCCTGCTCTGCCATTACGGAAGCCGATTAGGCTGCGCACAGATGTGAAGCCTAATCGGCTTTCGTTTGGGAATGACTGACAGATCTAATACATTTAACTACATAGTGCAATGTATTAGAAATAAATCAGATAGTTGGACCTTCAAGTCCCTTAGTGGGACTAAAAAAAAATGAAAAAAAAGTTGTAAAACATAAAATTAAAATTTCAAGTAATAAAATAAAACACAATTGCCCTTTTTCCCTTATCAAGTCCTTTATTATTGCAAAAAAGAAATAAACCATACATATTTGGTATCGCCGCGACCGTAACGGCCTAAACTCTAAAAATATTTTATTTATCCCACGCGGTGAACGGCGTAAAAAATTTTTTCAAAAACAATGCTAGAATTTCAGTTTTTTGGTCACTTTGCCCTACAAAAATTGGTATAAAAGTAATCAAAAAGTTACATGTATCCAAAAATTGTACCTATAAAAACGATATCTCGTCTCGCAAAAATCAAGCCCCCATACAGCTCCGTCGACTAAAAAAATTAAAACGTTATGGTTCTCACAACATGGTGACAGAAAAAATACATTGTTTTTACAAAATTAATTTTATTGTGCAAACAGTTGTAAAATATAAAAATGTGCTAAAAATTTGGTATCGTCGGAACTTTACTCTGACCCGCAGAGTAAAGTTAATATGTCATTTATAATGCATGGTGACCGCTGTATAAAAAAAACTCTGCCAGAATTGCTGTTTTTTGGTAACCTTGCCTCCCAAAAAATAGGATAAGAAGTGATAAAAATCTTGCATGTATCCCAAAATGGTACCGATAATACCTACAGCTTGTCCCGCAAAAAACAGCCCTCATACCACTACGTCTATGAAAAAATAAAATTAGTTAAAGCTCCAAAATGTCAGGAAAGAAAGAATATGCCTTTGTGCAGGCCCGAGGGGAACATTTCTTCTTTTTCAAGAGGCGATTTATCAAGGCCCTAAAATTTGGGAACCAGGAAGGGTAGGGCCCAAACATCTGCTGTAAGCGAGGGTGCCCGTATTATACCAGGACAACACTACCCAGCAAAAGTCCCCAAACTGCAAAGGTGCGGAGTGTGGACCAAACGGGGGATAAGAAAGGACACCATTTATTAGTGCGACACTGACTTGTGTAGAAAGGATTGCTTCACAGCGTAACACACATCTATGGATTATTTTATTGATTTTTTTTACACCATTATTATACCACCTGACTATGCATCGGATCGGAAACTTTGCCCAGCTTACATGTACCCCCACATTATAAACTGAAATACCAGTAAAACTCCAAACAAAACTACCACCAAGCAAAATCCATGCTCAAAAAGCCATGGTGCTGACTCCCTTCTGAGCTCTACAGTGTGCCCAAACAGCTGTCATAAATGGCATTGCCATACCCGGGAGAACCCTTTTAACAATTTTAGTGATGTGTGTCTCCAGTGGCACAAGCTGGGCACAACATATTTGCCACTGAAATGGCATATCTAGGGAAAAATTGCAACATTTACTTTGCACCATCCGCAGCGCATACATTTATGGAAATGACCTGTGGGGTGAAAATGCTCACTGCACCCCTTAATAAATGCCTTGAGGGGTGTAGTTTCCAAAATAGGGTCACTTCTCAGGGGTTTCTTTTATTATTTCACATCAGAGGCCTGAAATTGTGAACCAATACCTTGTAAATCGCCAAATTAGGCCTCAATTTCACATGTCACTCTTTCACTCCTGTGCTTGTTCGAATGTCCAGACAAAAGATTAGGGCCACATGTAGGGTGTTTCTAAAACCGGGAAACACAGCATAATAATTAGAGAGCTGTCTTGTTATGGTGGCACAAGCTGGGTGTCACGATGGGTGCGTGGACACACTGGGCCGTACCACCGTAGCGGGATAGCAGCTGGCCAACAGGATACCAAGTAAAAGTCTATAGTTCGAATAAGGGTACCTGTGGTAATTTCAGACAGTAGCGATGGTAGGCTCGGATGGGACCTTTGGCAGCAGGCAGACACCAGGCGTGGTGTAACACGGAAGGTGTAGTATACAGCACAACACAACTCCAGCTCTCAATGGCACAGGAACAAGGTAGCACAGGATACAGGTAGCAGGTACGGGAACATTGGGAACTGGTAAACACTAAGGGACCATTTTCAAAGACTAACGGGTAAACACAACACTCAGGCCAAGAAGGAAGGGGCAGGGCACTTCCTATAGTCCAGGGTGATCATGGGCTAATTTGATATACAATTCAGGTGCGCGCGCTGGCCCTTTAAGGCCGGGCACGAGCGTGCAGACGCACCCTACGGGACACAACAGAGCGAAGCGGAAGTGAGCACTGGCATCTCCTGAGGGGGAGATGCGGGCCAGCACTCACTGATCCATGGCTGTGGCCGTCGGGGGGTGAGTAATCCCGACGGTCCGCGGCCATGGGTGTCACACAGGGCACCACATATTGGCATATCTAGGGAAAATTTCCCATTTTCACTCTGCAACATCGAGTGCACACTAATTTCTGCAAAACACCTGCGGGGTTAACATGCTTACTACACCTCTAAGTGAATACCTTTAAGGGTGTAGTTTCCAAAATGGGGTCACTTCTGGGGGGTTTCCACTGGGGCTTTGCAAATGTGACATAGCGCCCAGAAACCAATCCAGAAAAATCTGCACTCCAAAAACCAAATGGCGCTCCTTCCATTCTGAGCCCCACCGTGTGCCCAAACAGCAGTTTATGTCCACATATGGGGTATTGCCGTACTCGGGAGAAATTGCTTTACAAATGTTTGGGTTCTTTTTTTACTTTATTTTTTGAGAAAATGAAAAATTTTGAGCTAAGGCTACGTCTTATTGAAGAGAAAGGATTTTTTATTTTTTTTCGTGCCCAATTCTAATATAATCTATGAAACACCTGTGGGGTAAAAATGCTTACTACACCCCTAGATGAATGCCTAAAGGGGTGTAGTTTCGGAAATGGAGTAAGTTTTGGATAGTTTCCACTGTACTGGTACCTTAGGGGCTTTGCAAAAGCGTCATGTTGTCAAGAAATCAATCCAGCAAAATCTGTTCTACAAAAGCCAAATCCTTCTCTTCTTAGCTCTGCCCTGTGCCCAAACAGCAGCTTATGACCACATATGGGCCCCCACAGACACCAAAGTATACAGTATATCTTTGTTTCCGCTTCATGCAAATATTTCCTTGGCATATAGGAAAGTACCAGCACACTCGGTGCCACAACCTATATCACACAGTCCGTGAGCTACCCTCCAAAAATATAGTCAGTTTTATAATATAATATTCCATGCGATATTGTATGATTCCAGCTTTATAATACAATACAATTATGTTTGTTTTTTTTCTCTTAAAGAAGGTCCTTCCTATTTTTGTCTGTTGCATTACTGCAGAAGATTGTAATAAAAAAAAATCACATGCAATTTTGGGGTATGATCTCTTGTGATATTGCATAGCACGCGATAGAAAAAAACCAAATATTGAGCGGCATCATCCGCACCGCCACAATGTTCGGCACGTTCGTGAAGTTGCTTGTTAATGGCCGCACAGTGTTGCGGGTAAAACGGCTCTTTACCTGCAAAATTGTGCACCCAATAATGGATAGACCCATATAGCCCCATGATTTTACAGGTAACAAACAATTTTACTATCAAATTAGAGCGGCCATTAAAAGCATTTTGACAACTGCGCTGAATAGCGTGCTGTCGCTGTTTTTTGCCGCAACGTAGCAGGATCAATGCCGCTCCGTGGGGCCGTACCTTAAGTCACCGTGGAGACAAAGCCTTAAATGGGCACTGTCATTTCAACAAACTTTGCATAAATGACTAGTACAACTTTGTAATATATCTTATCAGAATATCTAGCTCCCCCTCCGTCTGTTAAACTGACAGTTACTCTGAAAATTCAGCTCCATCCGTCTCCATTCGGACTGCAGCTCACATGTATCAGATTGCACATGTCTATGAAAGCCTGCGGAGAGGGGAGAGGGTAGAGTGAGCAGGATTTGCAGGAGATAAGAAATTTGGTACCACAACCAGGGGCGTCGCTAGCACCGGGCTTTCGGGGCCCATGCCCTGGATCTTTGGCCGGTGCCCCGGATTCCCAGGCGACTGCCACATTCAGTGGTGCAGCTATAGGGGTCGCAATTGCGACTGGGCCCCGAAGCCAAGGGGGGCCGTGGGCCCCCACACTGCGTCTATAAAAAGTCACTATAGTAACTGGGGCCGAAGTAATAAAATACATGGGTCTCTGTTACTATATTGATGACATTATACTTACCCTCCTCCTTCCCAAGCGCAGCGGAAGTCCTGACGTCTTCTCGCATCATGACGCTGTGCGCCGCGCATTACGTCACGACGCAGGATGGTATCAGGACATCCACTGCACCCGGAGCAGAAGAGGAGGGTAAGTGTAACATTACTATCTGCCGGGGTCCTGCATCTAAGCCTACCTTGTGGTAGGCTCAGGCTCAGATACAGGGTCCAACAGACAGTACCACACATGGACCCTGTATCTAAGCCTACCACATGGTAGGCTTAGGTACATGGCCATGTATGATAGTTTCTGATGGGCACTGTATCTAAGCCTACCACATAGTAAGCTTAGATACAGGGCCCTAGCAGAAGTAATCTTATACTGTATAAGATTACTGTCTGCTGGGGCCCTGTATCTAAGCTTAATGTGTGGTGGGCTTAGATACAGGGCCCAGCAGACAGGATTACACATGGTGTGATCCTGTCTGCTGGGCCCTGTATCTAAGCCTACCACATGGTGGGCTTAGATACATGGTCCATGTGTGGTCCTGTTTGATGGGCCATCTATCTAAGCCTACCACATAGTAGGATTAGATACAGGGCCCCAGCAGACATTAATCTTATACTGTATAAGATTACTGTCTGCTTGGGCATTGTATCTAAGCCTAACATGTGGTAGGCTTAGATACAGGGCCCATATGTGATCTTGTCTGATGGGCCCTGTATTTAATATGAAAAATGGAGGGGACCCCATGTTTTCTTTATATGGAAAAAACTATGTGGTGCCCCCCCCCCCCATTTTTTATAACCAGCCAGATACAACATAGCAGCTTCAGGCTAGCTTTTCCTAGGTGGGAAGGGACACTGTTTTTGGGCTTTCCCAGGTTAATAATACCAGGCTGCGGCCGCCCCAGTGCCCGCCCATCACTACAGATGGTTGGGTACTGGATCGTACCTGGCTCTTCCCGGCAACCCTGTCGGCAGTGGGTACCGGGGTAATATTGCGGGTTAGTGTTAGCCTTTTCACTGGATAACATTAAGCCCTGCCTTAGTAATGGACACTGTCAATCAGCCAGCGGCCATTACTAAGGCGGTCATAATAAAATTTGAAAAAAATACAAGAACATAGAAAAAATAATTTATTGAAATAAAAAAAAAAACATCCTCATTAACCATTTTATTGAGTATAAAAAATGCTGTCATTGAAGTAGTCCTAGAATCCGAAGTAGTCCAACATCCAAACCTGTAAAAAAAATACAAACACACAAAAAAAATTAGTAACACATAAAAAGCAAAGAAATTATTATACTTACCTTTCCTGGGTCCAGCGCTGGAGCCGCAATGTCAGCGAGCTGGGCCCTACATCTAAGCCTATCATATGTGATAAAGTCTGCTGAGCCACTGTATCTAATCCTTTCCATAGCTATAGGGTTAGAGTTCTACAGATATGATATGATATATATATATATATATATATATATATATATATATATATATATATATATATTTAGTTAGTTAGTTAGTTAGGTCCATAATTATTTAGACAGTGACACAAGTTTTGGCATTTTAGCTGTTTACGAAAACATATTGAATATACAGTTTGTAGCAGTGCAGCTACTGGACGGTGCAGAAACTCATGTTTTAAGCAACCAGGGAGCATCTACAGCAGAGAGGGTTTTCTCTGCTGTTGCTTGGGCTGTCTGATGAGCCTAGTTAGGCTCCACCTGAGACGGCTCTTTATATCAGGTGTGTGCAGTCCACACAGGGCTCTCAGTCTGGGGAAGACAGGCATGCTAGCCTGTGAGAGTCACCACCGTGTGAGGTAAAACTGAAGGTTTTGAGGTGCTGGGCACAAGGCTCAGTGTCACATAGTGAGAGACTCTGAATGTGTTAGTTAGAGGCTGGACGGCCTAGGGTTTATTTTGTATGTTTATGTTGTACCACTGGCTGCTGTTGTGAAGACAATAAAGCTAGCTGCGGCTGGTTTAAACCTTTTTGGAGTGAACTTTCTACGTGTGCCAACCATCTCACCCGGGAGATGGCGATCCCATGAGCTAAGTGGTCCCCAAGTTGTCACAAGTTATATAATCAATATGGGCTGAAAGTGCAGACTCTCAGCTTTCATTTGAGGGTATTCACATCCTAATTTTAGGAAGGGTTTAGGAATTATATTTCTTTAATATGTAGCTGCCTCTTTTTCAAGGGACCAAAGGTAATTGGACAATTATCTCAAAAGCTATTTAATTGGCTGCATGGGCTATTCCCTGGTTAATCCATCATCCATTAAGCAGGTAAAAGGTCTGGAGTTGATTCCAGGTGTGGCATTTGCATTTGGAAGCTGTTGCTGTGAACCCACAACATGAGGTCAAAGGAACTCCCAATGCAAGTGAAACAGACCATCGTTAGGCTGAAAAAAAAAAGAATAAATCCATCAGAGAGATAGCACAAATGTCAGGAGTGGAAAAAAGAGTGCACTGGTGATCTCACGAACTCCAAAAGGCCTGGACGTCCATGGAAGATAACAGTAGTGGATGATCGCAGAAGCCTCTCCATGGTGAAGAAAAAGCCTTCACAACATCTACCCAAGTGAAGAACACTCTCCTGGAAGTAGGTGTATCTAAGTCTACTATAAGGAGAAGACTTCATTATAGAAAATACAGAGGGTTCACCACAAGGTGCAAACCATTCATCAGCCTCAAAAATAGAAAGGCCAGATTAGACTTTGCCAAACAACATCTAAAGAAGCCAGCCCTGTTCTGGAACAGCATTCTTTGGACAGATGAAACTAAGATCAACCTGTACCAGAATGATGGGAAGAAGAAGGTATGGAGAAGGCTTGGAACGGCTCATGATCCAAAGCAGAACACATCCTCTGTAAAACATGGTGGATGCAGTGTGATGGCATGGGCATGCATGGCTGCCAAGGGCACTGGGTCACTAGTGTTTATTGATGATGTGACTGAAGACAGAAGCAGCCAGATGAATTCTGAAGTGTTCAGGGATATACTTTCTGCTCAGATTCAATCAAATGCAGCAAGGTTGATTGGACGTCGCTTCACAGTACAGATGGACAATGACCCAAAACATACTGCGAAAGCACCCCAGGAGTTTTTTTTAAGGCAAAGAAGTGAAATATTCTGCAATGGCCAAGTCAATCACCAGATCTCAATCCGATCGAGCATGCATTTCACTTGAAAGACCCACAAGCAAGCAACAACTGAAGACAGCTGCAGTAAAGGCCTGGCAAAGCATCACAAAGGAGGAAACCCAGCGTTTGGTGATGTCCATGGGTTCCAGACTTCAGGCAGTCATTGCCTGCAAAGGAGTCTCTAAAAAGTATTTTAAAAAAAAAAACATTTTATTTATGGTAATGTTAATTTGTCCAATTACTTTTGAGCCCCTGAAATTAAGAGGCTGTGTAGAAAAATGGTTGCAATTCCTAAACATTTCACAGGATATTTTTGTTCAAACCCGTGAATTAAACCTGAACGTCTACACTACAATTGCATCTCAGTTGTTTATTTTCAATGTGGTGGCATGCAGAGCCCAAATCATGAAGATTGTGTCACTGTCCAAATAATTCTGGACCTAACTGTATATACTCATTTTTTTTTGGGGGTGGACGGTGGACATATGTTAGTACAAGGATACTTACTGCTGGGACCCTGTATCTAAATCTATCATGTGTGATACTGTCTGCTGGGCCATGTATCTAAGCCTATCATGTGTGATACTGTCTGCGGAGACAATGTATCCAATTCTATCCAGCGGTGTAGCTATGGGAGCCTTAGTCTTATAGATCTGCTATCTCTGATATGTATGTAAAAAAATATATAGTTTTTTTTTGCGGGGGGGGGGGGGGCTTGCAGCCTATAAGGAGCTGGGAGAAATCCCTGAGCAGGCCAGCGTGATGATGTCACTGCATCAAGCTGGCCTACGCAAGGATCCTTTCTCACGGGAACGGGGCTAGGTAAGTAACAAAAATCTTTGTGTTTGCGGGGCTGTGTGGCACTGTCTGCAGAGGGTGGCTGTGTAGCACTGTTTACAGTGGGAGACTATGTGGCACTGTCTGCATTGGAGGGCTGTGTGGCACTATCTACATTGGGGGGGCTGTGTGAAACTATCTACAAGAGGGGGGCTGTGTGTGGCACTATTTACAAAAGGGGGGGGCTGTGTGGCCCTATCTACAAGAGGGGGTGTGTGCCACTATCTAAAAGAGGGGGCTGTGTGTGGCACTATTTACAAAAGGGGGGCTGTGTGGAACTATCTACAAGAGGGGGGCTGTGTGCCCCTATCTACAAGTGGGGGGCTATGTGCCACTATCTACAAGAAGGGGGCTGTGTGTGGCACTATTTACAAAATGGGGGCTGTGTGGCACTATCTACAAGAGGGGGCTGTGTGTGGCACTATCTACAGGGGACTGTGTGTGGTACTATTATAGTATATGGCACCGAGTGGGCATTATTTCCATCTGGGGCACTATAAATAGTGTAGTTTTTGCAGAGGGTGGGGAGGTGCTAGAAAAGTGAGAAGCCAAAGATGTTTGTGTTGCAAATTCTGCTGAGGCGATTCGTAGTCAGGAGAAGGCATCAGGGCAATATGGGCTGGGTGAAGAAGAAAATGAAAAATGAGCGACTCCAATCTGAGAAGACATTGCTGGTGAGTCACTGGATTTCACTCTTATATATTAAAGGAGTTTTCCCATATTGGACATTTATGGCAGATCCACAGGAAATGCTGAAAATGTCTGATAGATGCGGGTCCCAGCTCTGGGACCTGCACCTATGTCAAGAACTGACCGCAGAATCCAGGCATAGACCAGTGGAGAGAGGGTCACGCGTTTGCGCATCTCTCTCCATTCTGTTGTATGGTTGTTATGGACACAGCCGAGCAGCTTTTGCTTGGCTGTTTCCGTAACTCTCATTGAACAGAATGGAGAGAGATGGGCACACGTGCGACCCTCTCTCCACTGGTCTCCGCCTGTATTCTGCGACCAGTTCTAGATATAGATGAGGGTCCCAGAGCTGGGATCCGCATCTATCAGACATTTTTAGCATTTCCTGTGGATATGCCATTCTAAGATGGGAAAACTCCTTTAAGTTATATGGTCTGCAGAGAATCTGTGTAGAACTGGTGTCTACCACTATATTGTCACTATGTGGTGGTAATATTGGTCTTTGGTTTACTACACATGTTTTACTACACTATTAAGAGGGGTTACATAATTTCTATATAGCTGACGGGTGGGCCCCATGAATTATTCCCTCTGGTGGACCCAAGGTACTCTAGTCCGACAAAGTACACAAACGGTAGCTTATCCTGAAATATCAAATGAAATGACCGGTTCAGGGCTATGGAAACATTTAGAAGAATTTTAAAAGGAAACAATGTTCCAAGTTTATTTCCGATGGTTAAAAGTAATTAAAAGTGCATGGCAGTGGTAACAGCAGCCTACGCGTTTCGGACTACACTCTTGTCCTTATTCATGGCTCATGTCTATCTTTAATGCAGTCAGTCAAGTTTTATATCCGGTAAGAAGGAAAAGGAATTAATTATCTTACACCTGGATTAAGGCGGATTTCATCAGGGATCGGGACGTCATCTGCATAAGGTAAGCTAATGAATGTATATGTACTATACAAACGTTCGTCATAAAGATAGTAGCTTGATTGTATTCAAAAGAGTTAGAGTTTACAAAAAAATGTGTATTTAACTTTAATCTCTTATCTATATGTAGCCCAAATTTGACTCTTTAGGATTAAATATATTTAACTTGACAGTCGCATCACAAAAGACAATGCACAAAGGCATATAAAAGACAAAACAAAATATGAAGTGCATGGTGACTTTAAAACAACTATTTAAAATAAAAAACTACAACATCATTCAATACACTGATTGCAGTTTGGTGTATGTGGGATGTACCATTAGAAATTTCAAACAAGGATTCTGAAACATTTGGGATATGTTAGGAACACTGCTATCTGTAACATCTCCAATGCGGCTAGACACTTCATCACGGAAGATAATAGGTCAATAGGATCTTTTAAAACTTATGGCATCGAAAGGGTTAATAGGTCCATCAGAGAAGGGAATCGCAGACATACTCTTCTAGATAGGGAGGCTTTCTGGATCTATAGCTTAAAAACCAGATACCCAATGGGCTTTGATCTCCGTAAAGAATTAATGTTCCATTATTGAATATGTTGCAATATCTACTACACCGAATAGCTACTATTTTTGGAATAGAAATGTGTATGTCTCCTATATGATATATGTTCAAGATTCTTTTTTGGTCTTGATGCACACATAAATTCTTGATGTTGATCATAGAATAGAGAGTACAAGAATTGCATCAAGATCCACAGAATAATGATGATCATATAAAATAAAATATTATATCTTATGTCCATAATAGTCATCTTGAATAATATAACAATATATACTCTATAAAAAATTGTAACAAAAAGCATAATAAACTATTAGAATATAAAAATTCAATTATACAAATAGAGAGATTTATTATATGAACTAAAAATTATATTTCGTGAATATATATGTCAATCTAATTTACCTTCAAACGAAATCTCGATTAATATAATGTAATATTAACATATGTTATATTACATATCTGGAATTGCTGTTATATTTAGACCATCTCAGAATAGTTTTTTATTTTAAATAAAGGTTTTAAAGTCACCATGCATAAATACATATTTTTTTGTAAACTCTAACTCTTTTGAATACAATCAACCTACTATCTTTATGACGAACGTTTGTATAGTACATATACATTCACTAGCTTACCTTATGCAGATGACGTCGCGATCCCTGGTGAAATCCGCCTTAAACCAGTTGTAAGATAATTAATTCCTTTTCCTTCTTACCGGATATAAAACTTGACTGACTGCATCATAGATAGACAGCCATGAATAAGGACAAGAGTGTCGTCCGAAACGCGTAGGCTGCTGTTACCACCCCCATGCACTTTGAATTACTTTTAACCATCGTAAATAAACTTGGAACATTGTTTCCTTTTAACATACTTCTAAAGCGCTGGATCAGTCCTTCTTTTTTCTTGTTGCTTTTACGGTGCCGTCACGCAGGATCCAAGCGCAGTCTGGATTGAGACGATCAGTGGGTGAGCTGGAGGAATCCTCCCAATTTTCTATGGTAGCCTTTCACATGAAAAATTTTTATTTCCTGGACTTAAAAGTATTGCACTAAGTTTCAGACTGCAATGTTCATTCCTATATTCATTTTTTTGCCCCCTGATATTTAATTTGTAAGCTGCTCTAGTTTCAGACTTTCGCCTCCCTCCAAGTAAGCCATGTTCGATGTGATATATGTGTGTCCAGGATGCTGCTGCGCTCCCTAGCTCTCATGTATTAGCAAAGCTCTATAAATTGAGTTAGAAGCAGCAGCACAGCCAGTTATGTACAGGAGCTGCACAGACACTACAGCATAAAAATGGTAGGAAATGTTTAATGAAAACTATTTAGAAAAGTTGCTTAACTTTACATTAAGGAAGCAAATGACCAAAAAAAAGTAATTTAGTTCAAAAGGTGTCCATAGCAGAGATGAGTGAAGTAAATGGATGGTAGCCAGTGGTAACAAAAAGCCTGTTTTAAAAACACTGCACTGTCTCATTTTTTTATGCTTTTTAAAATTAAAAAAACATCACTTGGTCACAGACTTTAGTATAACCGCGCTGTATAAATGCTTGACGCAGAATAGTATGCCAATTTTTGCAATTAGATATATACAAAACAATGAGTGACATCACATCCGTGATGACTGTATTATCAGGTAGCAGCACACTATCAGCACCAGAATTTAAATTTAAATAAAAACTTTAATTATTTGACAAAAAAAATTGTCACTTGGACACAAACTAAAGTATAATGGTGCTGCAGAAATGTTTGAAGCAGAACAATATGCCAATTTTTAGTGGCAGTGTTGTATATATGCAAAACAATGAGCGACGTTACGTCCGTGACATCTATTTAAGAAAGCAGCGGTACACTATCAGCACCAGGATTAATAATATTGAAGAAGATTTGTGACTAACATGATGAAGATTGGGGATCCAGAAAATAATGTAAGAATTGTATAGCTGCAGCAGCACTCGATCACAGCAATGGCTACCTGTCTAACTAACACACTGACACTGACTGACTGCGATCTCACTCTAAAATCTCTATCAAATTATTGTTAATCTAACTATATATTCTCTTCTCACTATGAAACACACTCACTAATTCACTATCCATCTGCAGCAGCATTTCCTGGTTGAGCTGTTTATAGTGACTTTTAGGCCTCATGCACACGACCGTATTTTTTCCCACCCGTAAATACTGGCGTAAATACGGGTCCGGTGTCACACGTATTCCACCCGTTTTGCACCAGTATTTACGAACTCGTGCTCGTAAATATGGGTCCGGTGTCACACGTATTCCACCCGTATTTACGAGCACGTTTTTGGCGGCAAAATAGCACTGCACTAATCGGCAGCCCCTTCTCTCTATCAGTGCAGGATAGAGAGAAGGGACAGCCTTTTCTGTAATAAAAGTTAAAGAAATTCATACTTACCCGGCCGTTGTCTTGGTGACGCGTCCCTCTCTTCACATCCAGCCCGACATCCCTGGATGACGCGGCAGTCCATGTGACCGCTGCAGCCTGTGATTGACCTGTGATTGGCTGCAGCGGTCACATGGCCTGAAACGTCATCCAGGACGTCAGGCCGGATGTCGAGAGAGACGCATCACCAAGGCAACGGGCGGGAGACCGGACTGGAGGAAGCAGGAAGTTGTCGGTAAGTATGAACGTCTTTTATTTTTATTTTTTACAGGTTTATACTGATCGGTAGTCACTGTCCAGGGTGCTGAAAGAGTTACTGCCGATCAGTTAACTCTTTCAGCTCCCTGGACAGTGACTATTTACTGACGTCGCTTAGCAACGCTGCCGTAATGACGGGTGCACACATGTAGCCACCCGTCATTACGAGAGCTCCATAGACTTCAATGGACTGTCCGTGCCGTTATCACGGCCTGAAATAGGACATGTTCTATCTTTTTCAACGGCACGGGCACCTTCCCGTGAGAAAACGGGAAGGCACCCGTCGCCAATAGAAGTCTATGAGCCCGTTATTAGGGGTCGTAATTACGACCCGTAATAACGGGAGTTTTTACGGTCGTGTGCATGAGGCCTTACTCATATGACTGTCATTAGTGACACACCTATACCCCTCACAATTGTCTGTGCTAGAGGGAGGTCTGCATGCAAGGCATTGTGGGAAAACCACTGCCAGAGGTCATGTGATCCTTCTTTGTCTTCTTGTTATCTGTAAAATGGCGGCCCACATTTTGAGCGATTGTGCAGCACAAATCCCAAAAGTTTTTGATTCACGAAAAGACATTCGTAAGAAATTTGATTTGTGTAGAATTGATTCGCTCATTTCTAGTCCATAGCCTTTAAATAATCACAAAATTTGAAACCAGCAACAGTACAAGCAACTCTAAGACACTTTGAAATATTTCTTGACATACAGTGAAGGAAATAAGTATTTGATCCCTTGCTGATTTTGTAAGTTTGCCCACTGTCAAAGACATGAACAGTCTAGAATTTTTAGGCTAGGTTAATTTTACCAGTGAGAGATAGATTATATTAAAAAAAATACAGAAAATCACATAGTCAAAATTATGTATATTTATTTGCATTGTGCACAGAGAAATAAGTATTTGTTCCCTTTGGCAAACAAGACTTAATACTTGGTGGCAAAACCCTTGTTGGCAAGCACAGCAGTCAGATGTTTTTTGTAGTTGATGATGAGGTTTGCACACATGTTAGATGGAATTTTGGCCCACTCCTCTTTGCAGATCATCTGAGCGATTTTCTGATTTTTCTGATTTTCAGAAGTTTTTTGTGCCACTTGCGATTTTCGCAGCGTGTTTCGCGGCCGTTTTTGGAGCTTTTTCCACTAGAGTTTATGGAAAACGGCTCCAAAAACGTCCCAAGAAGTGTCCTGCACTTCTTTTTCGCGGCCGTTTTTTTACGCATAAAAAAACGCCGCAAAAAAACGCTTCGTTGGAACAGAAAGCCGTTCTCCCATTGAAATCAATGGCAAGATCTTTGAAGGCGTTCTGCTTCCGATTTTTGGGCCGTTTACGGCCCGAAAAATGCCGGAAATAGGCCGTGTGAACATATTCTTAAAAGAACATATAGCAGGTACTCAGATACTGTGTATAGTCAGGGAAGTATGGTCCGGAACGTAGCCCTGGAGTAAGCCATAGAGAATACTAAACCAGCACTATACAATGTACTATGTAACAAACAAGGTATACACAGAGTATTGTCTGAGCAGGATAAGTTTTATCTTTCTAAAAATATATACCGTATACACACACTTGTCCAGAAATTAAGTCTCATGTCTTTTTATGTTTCTGAAGTGTAACAATTTAGTCACTAGCAATGGCAATTTTATACAATTTAATGTGAATACGTAACACTTCCTCTATGCATAAGATGCCTAAAATAAATTATGTCAGTTGTGTTAGTGGGAGGATCAACAATTGAATCGGGCACACCTTTATTATTTCTACCAGTATCAATCAGTTCCGAGCTGAAGCCAAGTTTTAAGGCCTCGTTTTCAGAAGTTGCTTTGTGCCAACCGTAGCAACTAGATTTTCAGGATTCTAACATGATTCTCACATTGACCAGAGTCACCGTTATATAATTAAACTGTCTCTATTTACTTTGTGCTTTTATTCGTTTTCTGTTCCGATGTGTTTGTTACTTTGCCTCCAGCTTTTAGGCCTCATGCATAATTCTGTATTTGGGATCTGTGTCACCCAGAATTCTAAAGACCCATACTGTACCTCCATGTTCCTCCAATTTAAGACGGAGCACAAATTTTTTAAATACATGCCCATGAAATAACAATTTTCATATTTAAGAACCCTAGTTGATCTATAGCAGGGGTCAGCAACCTATGGCACGTGTGCCATAGCTGCCATGCAGGGCATGTTTGCCTGGCACGCTGAGTCGTAAGCCCCGCAAGGGATCTCCAGCATAAACCTAGCCCATCGCTACCCCATTGGCTTGACTGATGACTCTAGCTTGCGCCGACTTCACTGGTTTCTTCAGGGCCATGGAACACACAGCGTTTGTGCAAGATTTTACTAAAGAAACTTCGCGTTTGTGCACACGAGAGCCGTCAATCAAGCCAAGGGAACGACGTTTGGCTGGGATTTAAACACCAGTCTCACGTACACAGTGCAATTCTATGAACAGCGGCTTTTCAGGATTGTTCAGGGAGGCTGTCAAGGACTCCATTCTTCTAACTTCTCTAATTCTAGCATGCAAATCTGTCAACGTAGGAGGACATTTAGCAGCAGTAAGAACATGTAATAGCAATCGGGAGTATACTTTCCGTAAGCCTTTCGGCGGTACATTTAGGAGAAAAGTCATAGCGGTCAGAGGAATTCGGACACCCAGGAGTATATGGACTAAATTATTGACCTCTCTCCAGAAGGGACAAAGTAATCGGCAATCCCAGAATATATGAGAAAGTGTCCCCCTCTCACTGTGGTATCTCCAACACCTGTCTGAGACATGTTGGTAGATACGATGTCGAAAATCTGGAGTATGGTACCAATGCATCAGAATCTTATACTGGTTTTCTTTATAGGAAGCACAAAGAGATAACTTTGCAGCTTGAGACCAGATAATTTGCCACACTGACATTGGGAGCTCCCTATTTAGATAGGTCTCCCACTTAACCATATAGCCATGTTTAGGGACCCTATGCCCACCTGGAGAGGAGAGAATATTATAAATCTCAGAGATTAGACCACTAGTGGAAGTGGTCGTTTTGCAGAGAATGGTTGGGATATTTTAAGGTTTTTAACTTTTTTAAAAGGAAGACTAGAAAAAGGAAAGACTTATACACTACTTCTCTTTTTTCTTTGTATTCACACCGCTCTGTGTGAATTTAGCATTTAGGCCTCCTTCACACAGTGGAGTGTCTAGAAAAGGGGCGAGCCCATATTCATACAGCGTTCCCATTTCTCGGTTTATGCTGTCTAAAGTTCAGTAAATCTGTCCCAGTGTTCTTTTCTTGCATTTGAAAATGCATGAAAAACAACGCATCTAAAAACACCAGCGTTTGCTTACATGTGGCATGCATTTTTTATGCCGTTTTTGGTGCCGTTTTATATTAAGGCCAGGATCACACACACAGTTTATATGCAGTTTTTGGTGCAGTTTGTGTCCCAGTTTTTTTTAGCCAATTACAGGAGTAGACATAAAAAGAATGCCTAACAATGGCCTCCATGTCTGCCTTCTATGGAAACCTATGAGGACCCGCCTCTGGCTTACTGTCAGTGTATGACTGACCGCTCTAATACACTGCACTACGTATGAAGTGTAGTGTATTAGAACAGCGATCAGGGCTTCAGGCCTTCAAGTCTCCTAGTAATATATGAAGAATAACGCCAGAATCACTGTTTTTAGGTCCCATTTCCACCCATAAAATGGAATAAAAAGTGATAAAAAAGTCACATTTACCCCAAGATAGTACCAA
The DNA here is from genome assembly GCF_050947455.1 of Rhinoderma darwinii. Taxonomy (NCBI): domain Eukaryota; kingdom Metazoa; phylum Chordata; class Amphibia; order Anura; family Rhinodermatidae; genus Rhinoderma; species Rhinoderma darwinii. The sequence continues at coordinate 54,005,816 of NC_134693.1, forward strand.
TAAAGACGACAGTCCGTCCCGCAAAAGAAAATCCCTGACAAAGATTTGTCCATACAAAAATAAAAAAAGTTATGGTTCTTTGAATATGGCGACACAGAAAACTATATTTTTTTTAAAAAAAAGTGATTTTATTGTGCAAAAACTGAAATACATGAAAAAAAGCTATATACATTTGGTATAGCTGTAATCGTATTGACCCACAGAATACATTTAACATGTAATTTATTGCGCACGGCGAATACCGAAAAACCCCCCAATAAAAAACCATTCCAGAATTGCATGTTTTTGGTAATTTCCTCTTCCATAAAATGAAATAAAAAGTGATCAAAAAGTCATATGTGTCCCAAAATGGTACCAATAAAATCTACAACTTGTCTCACAAAAAAATAAGCCCTCACACAGATCCACAAACCAGAAAATAAAAAAATTATGCCACTAGTAATTGGGTAATGAAAAAACATCCCGATGTGCAGGCCGGAGGGGAACATTCCTTCAGTTTCAGGCAGGGGCGTAGCTAGGGGGGGGCAAGCGGGGCATGTGCCCCGGGCGCAGTTCAGAGGGGGGCGCCAGCGCCCCCTCCTCCTGCACTATAATTGTACCTGTGTCGCAAGGACACAGGTACAATTAGAAGCAATGAATGACCGGGTACATTCCGTGCCCGGCCATTCAGCGCCTTTCCACGAATGAAGTGACTGGTACCTTTTGTACCAGTGACGCTTCCGTCGATGAAAGGCGCTGACTGACTGGCAGGGAAGGTCATCCTGCCCAGCCAATCAGCGCCTTTCATAGACGCTGCGTTCAACCCCCTGGAGACCTGCGCAGAAGAGAGCAGGTCTCCATGGCTGCCGGACGGCGTGGGAGCGGGAATAACGTGAGTTTGAATTTTTATTTTTTTTAATTGTAATAGAAGTGTGGCTGTATCTGCGGGGGGGGGGGGGGACTTTGTCTACACGGGGGACTTTATCTACGGGGGGTGTCTATCTACAGGGCTGGGCTATATACAGGGGGACTATATCTACAGGGCTGGGCTATATACAGGGGGACTATATCTACAGCGCTGGGCTATATACAGGGGGACTATATCTGCTGGGCTATATACAGGGGGACTATATCTACAGGGGGGCTATATACAGGGGGACTATATCTACAGGGGGGCTATATACAGGGGGACTATATCTACAGGGCTGGGCTATATACAGGGGGACTATATCTACAGGGGGACTATATCTACAGGGGGGCTATATACTGGAGTGGGCTGTCTATAGAGCACCATATACAGGGGTGGGCTATATAGTATATAGCCCACTCCTGTATATGGTGCTCCATAGATAGCCCCCCTGTAGATATAGTCGCCCTGTATATAGCCCCCCTGTAGATATAGCCCACCCCTGTGTATAGCCCACCCCTGTAGATATAGCCCACCCCTGTAGATATAGCCCAGCCCTGTAGATATAGCCCACCCCTGTAGATATAGCCCCCCTGTGTATAGCCCAGCCCTGTGTATAGCCCAGCCCTGTGTATAGCCCAGCCCTGTAGATATGGTCCCCCTGTAGATATGGTCCCCCTGTATATAGTCCCCCTGTAGATATAGCCCACCCCTGTATATAGTCCCCCTGTAGATATAGCCCACCCCTGTATATAGTATCCCACAAATAGCTCCCCCTATAGTGGTCCACAGAAAGCCCACCCCTGTATATAACCCTCTTGTACATATAGTCCACCCCAGTATATAGTGCTCCACAGATAGCCCACCCTTGTATATAGTATATACAGGGGTGGGCTATCTGTGGAGCACTATATACAGGGGTGGACTATCTAGTGGAGCACTATATACAGGGGTGGACTATATGTACAAGGGGGGCTGTATACAGGGGTGGACTATATGTGGAGCACTATATACATGGTTGGGCTATCTGTAGAGCTCTATATACAGGGGTTCGCTATATCTACAGGGGGCTATATACAGGGGTAGGCTATCTGTAGAGCACTATAGGGGGAGTTATTTGTGGGACACTATATACAGGGGTGGTCTATATGGGGGCACTATCTACAGGGGCTCTATGGCAGGCACTATCTACAGGGGGCTCTATGGCAGGCACTATCTACAGGGGGCACAGTGTGTGTGTGGGATATGGTGTATGGCGCTATTATAATTAGAGGTGCAGTGTATGGCGCTATTGTATTTAGGGGCGTAGTATGTGGTATAATGATAACTTTATATTTATTTATAGGTGCAGAAATGTTGGAAAAGTGAGAAGCTGAAGACATGTGAGCGGCAAACTGCAGAAATGGACCGGGAGAAGTCGTCATAGAAGTCTGGACCAAATGGAGAAAAATAACTAGAATCTGAGACGTCACCGGTGAGTCACTTAATGTAAATGTTCACTCTGCCTCTAATCAGCACTGTAGTCACTGTACGATCTTCAGTGAGATGATGGGTGGTATGATTATGATAGGATTTATTTTTTGTGAAACAGCATCTCCCAGCATATCCTTACCATTGTTCGGGCCATGCTGGGAGCTGTAGTTTTACGCCTTACACACCTATACGGCAGGGGTTGCACTAAATTGAGCTGTATTTGTTCTGGGGCTGTATATATGTACTGAGCTTGGTTCTGGTGTTGTGTATAGAACCATATTGCTTGTGAAATGTACAAATAATTTTATGCTCGCGTTACATAAAAAGAAATGACACGTCGATTGGTAGAGAAAACAAACACGGCGAAGGGGAAGGAGATGTCGGGAAAGAGGTTGGGGGGGGGGGGGAGCGCCAAACTGAATCTTTGCCCCGGGTGCTGGAGAACCTAGCTACGCCTCTGGTTTCAGGGCCCTAGTATTTAGGAACTTAGCACATCTGCTGGAGTACAAATCAATGTCATAATTATACCAGTCAGTGGGAGACACAGGGCAAGAGGAAAACCCTTTACTCTTTAATAAAAGTGAATTTATACCCCCTGTTAATTCTGAAGTCATTGAGGGCTTCATTTCTTCTGTGAAGAAAGATATACATTTGTTACTATCTAGTTATGGAACTAGGAGTGAACACCTCACACATCCTAAGTTAACTAGAGGGGAAATGTCTGCCCTGCAGGAGTTGTTCCATAACGATGATCTCGTCATCAAGCCCGCTGACAAGGGTGGCGCGGTCGTCGTTATGGACGGAAAAAATGTTGTTGTTGAAATAGTGAGACAACTGAAAGATCCTGGTGTTGACAAAAGGGTCAGTGGGGACCCTAGGTTTATGTTTCCTTGAAGACTCAAGACCTAATTGATAGAGAGCTGCATGAATTTATTTTACCTAAACACCCTGTGGCTCCTCTTATATATTGCCTCCGAAAGATACATAAGAATATGCAGTGCCCACCGCAACCCCCAATTGTATTGGGCAGGGACTCTTTGCTTAGTCCCTCGGCAGTTGTTCTTGATAAACTGTTGAGGAATTTGGCTATGGAAGCTAAGTCTTATATTAAAGACACAGCTGATTTCCGGAGTAAAATCCATGATTTAACCATAACTGATAGATCCATCTTGGTCTCCTTTGATGTCGTATCCTTTTATACCTTTATCAACCATGATAGAGGTTTATCAAGTGTTATTAAGGCATTGGACACCACTAGATACTCTAATGACTGTAAGGGGTTTGTTTTGGGGTTGCTTGAAATTATTCTTATCTGCAATTATTTTTTGTTTGGTGATGATTTTTTTGTCCAATTAAAAGGTACCACCATGGGGTCCAATGTGGCCCCCACTTATGCCAACATCTACATGGCGGACCTTGAAGAGTTTCTCGTCTATGTATCGCAACATTTCTCCAATGTTTTGGGATGGTGGTTATGCATAGATGACATATTTCTAATTTGGTCAAATACTAGGGAGTCTTTGGATTAATTTTTTTCAGATCTAAATATGGCAGACCGAGATATTAAATTTACGATGGTGAGTTCCACTGAGGCTATACAATTTTTAGGATACCACTGTCTATATTAAGGACAATACTTTACAAACAGTTCTCTCTATAAAATCCACAGACCATAATAACCTTCTGAGATATAAGAGCCAACATCCACATAATATGATCAGATCCCTTCCTTTTAGTCAGATGTAGCCGATTAGAAGGATTGTTGACGATGAGTCAATCATGATTAATCACTTAGACGACATGGGACTTAAATTCCGCTCACAAAGTTATCCTGATAGACTAGTAAGGTGAAAGATAAGGACAGATTTGGTAAAAAGTTAGTTTGCCCGGTTAAGACAAAAAATATCCCTTGTGTCACCACTTATCATGAGCATAGCATGCAGGTTATGAAGGTTATCCGCAAACATTGGCCCATGTTGGGCGATTTCTATAATATCCCTTCTTTTAGAGAATCCTCCCTTTTTTCATATAGGAGGTCCTCTAATCTGAGAGACAATTTTGTTAAGAATGACATTGGTCCCAAGTGTAGTGGTATATGTAATTGATCTGTTGTGACTGTAAGTAAGGGGTGTTACCCTTGTCTTGGCTGCGCAAATTGTGGTTCTATGTGCAAGGGTACACAAAGGTATACAAGATTCGACATTTCTTGACCTGTAGGTCGGATTTTGTAATTTATGTTCTGATGTGCCCATGCAAACTCCTGTACGGGAGATGAATACAGAGTGTCGAGTTAGACTCAACACTCATAAATCTACAATTTATACTAAGAAACCTGAACTAGCCATACCTAGACACTTCTGCGAAGCAGGCCATAAGGTTAATCCGCTCCGTTTCTGGATTATTGACCATATACCACCTCTTAGAAGAGGTGGTGATAAGGAAAGGTTACTTAGGAGACGAGATTGAATGGATCACTAAACTTAATACACTGCAGCCCAATGGGCTTAATTTTGTCTATAGCTTAAAAGCTTCTATATGAGACGTATTTTCTTTAGGGGTTGTATGGATCTGTGATCGTCTCCCGTTGTCATTTTTCTCTTTTTATCCTGTAATTTGGGAATCCTCATTGTAGTAAGGCGATAGTATAGTATGTGGGTTTCCTTTTTTTATGCACTCATTTCACTTTAGCTTTTCACTGACAGCTATGTATTTGATATTAATTCTTCTTTTCTTTTTTATTCTTACAGATCCTTCTATATGTTTATACATTCTTGATGTGAAGCTGGATACTCACACAATCTGAAGATCATTATAAATGCTTTTTTTGGTCTTTTTGACAATGCAGTTATAATAAACTATGGTTGTTATTTTCTCAAGATTTGATAAGTGTTTACCTGTATCCCCGACTTTACATTGAACATGCTTTGGATTATGTGATGTATTTAAGTGGACATGATTTTATAATTTACTGCTCCCCTTATATGGTTAGTGGTTGTTGACCCATTAAGGGTATTAGAGCCCTGTGTGATGTCACTATTATAACTTCATGGTGGTTTACATACACTGTGCTGTTTATGTGCATATCATGACTCAGCTCTGTAGGCAGATATATTGATATTGTTAGGACGGTTAAACCCTGGAGTCCTTTCACTAAGGCCGTTTTTATTAATATTTTTTGACCTATCTCCTTGTTATCCATTCTAACCGGGCATTGCACGGTTCCTCACATTGCATATACCGTTGTCGTAAGCGCGCATGAGCGCAGGTCCGTGTCTAGACTTCTTTTCTTCACTGGTAGTAACCATGGACGCTTGACTGTAGTTCTAGGTTTGACAGGTAGTCAGGTGACCATATTGTAGTCACATGATCTTCAGGACATGCGCAGTAATGGACGCTAGACGCCGCGTCCTTGCGAGGTACATAGCCTATTGAAAGTGCATATGACTACCCTAGTTCTTCCTTTTTGGGTGAGTGCCAGCTATTTTACATACATAGATTTAAATAACTGATGACTCCAGCTGAGATCTATATTTATGATTATGTGTTTATGTTTTTGTAATTTATAATACATTGCTTCATTACATATGTTTATCTACAACACTGCATTACTGTTTTAATGATTATGTTAGATGTTCACACTTGTAATTAACTGAGTTAACGTTTTTTGATATGCTGATGATGTATGCTTGTTCCACCCACTGTGGGCTGCATAAAAGGACTGATACACATGTATTTCATTGCTTGACAAAGGCTGCATTGAGCAGCTGAAACGTTGCATCCTTTTCATATATGGGTGAATAAAAACTGCTTTTTGAGACCTGCTATTTGGAGTGCTGCCTCTTTTCTTTTGAATTGTCTACATTTGAGGGATTCACAAGTCGGATTCCTGGAGGCTGGCAACCTATTGACCCTTGTGAGGTCCAGACTTAGTGTGCTGCTCCTACCTTCTATTTTACACTCTGATACTGACAGACTGTGTGATCTGCCCTCCCTGAAGAATTGGAAGCTTTCCACCCTCTCCACTCTCTGATCTACCTTGTACAACCTCCTCCCCCTCCCTGCTGCTATTTTTAACACGGGGAGGGGGACAGTAGATTACGTCACACTTTTCTTTATACCGTTCCTTCCGTTTGGATCCACTTCTGTCTCTATTTAAAAAAGCGAAGCCAAAAACTGCATCAAAACTGTGTGTGTGATCCTGGCCATAGTGTCCTTTTGTATATGTGTTTATGGTGGTTTTTTTTTTTTAAATCCTATAGTGAAGCTTTATGGAAAAATTGGCAGAATAAAACACCACACACAGAACATACTGCATCTTGAAAAATAAAACGCCAATGACCCCAAAAATGGCACAAACCAAAGCGCAGTGTATGTAGTGCATTTTATATTCGACTATAGACTTTAATGTAACATCTGGTCGCACAAAAAAAACAATGTTAAAAAGTAATTAAAAACTACACAAAAAATACAGCAAAACGCTGTATGTGAATCCAGCCTAAAGATGTTTTCAAGGATGTTTAATTGGTGCTAAACATGCTAAATTTTTATGGATAAAATATTATCATTGTACGCCTCGAATGGTCGCTGTGATCAAGAGATCATGATCAAGAGATAAATGGTCACATGGGAACCTCTGACGTGCCTGATTCTGTGATATTTAGTGAAAGAATAATACATATTTTTCCAATATGACTCAATTTTCTGCTACTTTGGTTTCACACACTTGCATCCCATTATACATTTATTTTTTAGGCACTTTACTCATTACTGCCCCCTATATTTCACTTACATTATTACACTTGCACATACACTATTCATTTATTATTTCTTACTACAAATCCCATGCACCACATACCACTCCCCTCAAGACTAGTGGGAGTGGCTATTATTATTTAAAGCACCTGCTCACTCGCCTTCATCAGCGTTTCTGACCTGGCTGTGTCCATTTGTAAGTATGGCCTTTTTCGGTGTTTTTGTATAAATGTCCTTGTTTTTATCTGTTTTGTCTGTACATCAGGAGCTTTTCGCTCCAGTTAGGGAGTTAGGGACTCGCAAGTCTGGGGATCCTTGTCGTGGATTGCGAGCTTGCGTCCTTTTGGCCAAAATGATCACTAATACCCCAGGTATTTTTCATTATTACTTATATTCGCTTCTTTTGGACACAGCCGGGTCTTTGATGCTGGGAGAGCATGGTGTGTTGTTGTTTGGCCTAGCAAGCAGGGTAGCCCGCTCTATGAATTATCAAGGCGTCACAAATAGGCTTCTACCTGGCTACACACGTTGCGCCTCATGACTTACACACTATCCCTCCATGTTTCACACACTTGCATCCCATTATTCATTTATTTTTTAGGCACTTTACTCATTACTGCCCCCTATATTTCACTTACATTATTACACTTGCACATACACTATTCATTTATTATTTCTTACTACACATCCCATGCACCACATACCACTCCCCTCAAGACTAGTGGGAGTGGCTATTATTATTTAAAGCACCTGCTCGCTCGCCTTCATCAGCGTTTCTGACCTGGCTGTGTCCATTTGTAAGTATGGCCTTTTTCGGTGTTTTTATGTTTTCAAGGATGTTTAATTGGTGCTAAACATGCTAAATTTTTATGGATAAAATATTATCATTGTACACCTCGAATGGTCGCTGTGATCAAGAGATCATGATCAAGAGATAAATGGTTACATGGGAACCTCTGAGGTGCCTGATTCTGTGATATTTAGTGAAAGAATAATACATATTTTTCCAATATGACTCAATTTTCTGCTACTTTGGTTAAAATCATGGTACTTTGTTCGCCTCAGGACTTAGGCGAGTGTTTGTTATTGAAATGGGGAGGTAATTGGCCTAATATGAAAAAAAACTAACCAAAAGCAAAAAGTTATTAGTGAACTCTCATTTAGTTGAGGTCAAGAAAAGAAGAAAGTCATATATTCAAAATGAAGCTTGTCAATAACAATGCGTAGTCAAACAATCTGTGTCACAAAAATAACCATAAGCAGGAACAAGATATCAGTTATATACTGGGTATTAAAAGACCACTAAACATAGAAACGACATAAAAAATCCCAGCAATTCCTCCCTTAATATATTTTTTTTCTTTTATACTATTTTGTCTCATCCTGACAATTAAAATGGGGATATATTTATAAGGAGTTCTTCTTCTATAAATGTCCCAAGGGATCAGTCATTTCCCCCCTCCATCTCCCAACAATCCTTTGTCTGCTGCAAGACAACTGGCTGCAGCAAGAGCCTCCCCCACTGCTCTGTCTGTAATAGAAGACATATAGTTCTAAGCCCCACCCCTCATTCATCTGCCTGTTTGCTTCAGGTGCTGCAGAAGAATAACTTTGGTTTGCTGTTATCATTCATTTCTAGGTTTACTTTTCTTATAACCACTATAACAGCATGGGCAGTAGGCCACAGAGTTATTTAAATAAGGCACTCTGTTCACTAATTGGCTGAGTGGCAGTGCAGTGCACACTAAGCATGCACCATCAAAAATTCGTGCCCGCTCCATTACAGAATACAGTGCAGCGGTGGTAGACGGTAAAACTCAGTTGGCCAGGTAAATTCTGAAAATGTCCATACAGCTCTGTGGAATATGTTGGCACTATATAAGCAACAAAAATAAAGTGGGCCAAAAATTGAAGGGGCTTTTTGGGACAAGAGAATTCTTTCTTCCTTCACTAACAACCTTTAAATAAAAATAAGAGACTTACCAATGTACTGTATGTAACAAATCTATTCTGGTCTTTGCTGTGAAAAGTTTGTGGCCATTTGAACATATACCTGCTGTGTGTGCCTATCGACTTTGACATGTTTTGGCCACCATTGCATGCCCTTTACTGTACTCTTTTCAGAAATACACTTAAAGAATAGAGACCATGGAAAATGTAACCTGACCGAATAGTCGTGCTGTCACAAGAATTACATGCCAAGGTGTTTTATTTGTTCACGTAATCCTGCAGCCTTTTTACAGTACTGGGTAACATACAGTATATTGGTAAGTCACTCTTTTTTCATAAAAGAAAGTCCCAAAAAAACTCTTTAATGTTCAGAAAGGAAGTTTAGCTAGCCAATAATAACATAAAGCTTCTACATGTGGTTTTCAGGTTTCCATACAGATAGGGAATTTAGATTGTGAGTCCCACTGGGGACAGTGGGTCTCACAATAAAAGCAACATAAAAAAGTACTTAAATACATGTATTACAATGTCAGTCAAAAGTTAACCCCTTTAGGACACAGCCTGTTTTGGCTTTAAAGACGAAGCCGATTTTTTCAAATCTGACGTGTCACTTTATGTGGTAATAACTTTGGAATGCTTTTACCTATTCAACCGATTCTGAGATTGTTTTCTCGTGACATATTGTTCTTTATATCAGTGAAAAAATGTGCACAAATTAGTGGTTTTCTAAATTTAAATGTAACAGATAGTAATACCACACAAAATAGTTACTATTTCACATTTCCCATATGTCTACTTTTTGTTGGCATTTTTTTTTAACGTTCTTTTCTTTTTCTAGGATATTACAAGGCTTAGAACTTCAGCAGCAATTTCTCACATATTCAAGAAAATTTCAAAAGGTTATTTTTTCAGGGACCAGTTCAGTTGTGAAGTGGCTTTGAGGGGCCCATACAATACAAACCCAAATAAATTACCCCATTTTAAAAACTGCACCCCTCAAAGTATTCAAAACAGCATTAAGAAAGTTTCTTAACTCTTTACGCGTTTCACAAGAATTAAAGCAAAGTAGGGGTAAAATGTACAAATTTCATTTCTTTTGCAGAAATTCTTATTTAATCCTTTTTTTCTGCAACACAGGGGTTTTGTTTTTTTTTACCAGGGAAACGCATATCAATATTTATTGCCCAGATTCTGCAGTTTTTAGAAATATCCTACATGTGACCCTAGTGTAGTAATGGACTGAAACACAGGCCTCAGAAGCAAAGGAGTATCTAGAGGATTTTAGGGCCTTCTTTTTATTAGAATATATTTTAGGCACCATGTCAGGTTTTAAGAGGTCTTGTGCGGCCAAAACAGTGGAAACACATAAAAAAAAAAAGACCCCTTTTGGCAAACTACACCCCTCAAGGAATTTATCAAGGGGTATAGTGAGCATTTTGACTGCACGGGTTTTTTGCTGAATTTAGTGGAATCAGGCCGTGAAAATGAAATTGGTGTGGGATCGGGTTTCTGGGTATTATACAAAATATCTGCGCCCCAGTATTGCCTAATATTTGACTTCTTCCCTAGCCCTATAAGCAGCACAAGGCCCTAAAGTTTCCTCATCTCCACTGCATCTACGGGGTCCACCTGTGGGGTCTAATTATTATGTGGGGTTTTTAGTGAAAAACTACTGGACCTAAAAAATTTGTGTGAGCTGTCATTTAGCATCATTTTGCTTCATTGCGTTCTGAGAGTCATAACGTGTTAGTTTGCCGTTGACGGTGCTGTGTGAGGGCTTGTTTTTTGTGGAACGAGCTGTAATTTGTATTGGTTTCATTTTTGGGTACATGCGTTTTTTTTATCACTATTTATTCCATTTTTTGTGAGACGATGAAACCAAAAAACAGCAATTCTAGCACTAATTTGCCCTTTTTTACAGTGTTCACTGTGCAGTATAAACATGTTAACTTCATTCTGTGGGTCGATACGATTACAGCGATACCAAATTTATAGGGGTTTTTAAGTTTTACTACATTCCCACAATAAAAATACTCTTTTCTAAAAATAAAAATCATGTTTTAGTGTCAGCCATAACTTTTTTATTTTTCAGTTGATATCGCTGTGGGAGGGCTGGTTTTTTGAGTGACGAACTGTAGATTTTGTGGGTACCATTTTGGGGTACTTGCTACTTTTTGATCAGTTTTTATTAACAAAAATTCTGAGACAAGGTGACCAAAAAAATGTATTCTGTCCATTATCTTTTCTAAAAAAAATTTATGGTGTTCACCGTGCAGTAAAAATAATGTAATATTTTTATAGTTCAGGCTGTTCCGAAAGTGGCGATATGTATTATGTATAGTTTTTTTATTTTTTTGTAATTATAAAGGACTTGATCAGGGAAACAAGACGATTATTGTTGTTATTACTTAGAACTTTTATTTATTTATTTTTCTTAAAGATGTTTTTTTTACTTTCTCACTTTTTATTTTACACTTAGGCTTTGTTCGACTACGGTATTCATCCCGTCAAAAAGACGAAACCCTTGCACAACGGAGACAAACTGAAACCATTGGCACCGGATCCGTCACCATTGAAATCAATGGTGATGGAAACGGAAACCTTTGGTTTCAGTTTGTGTCAGTGAGGGCTCCGTTCTGATGGAAAGCTCAGACGGAACGTCGGAACGGAGCCCTGACGAAGATGTGAACATAGCCTTACTTGGAGACTTGAAGATCTGATCGGGTAATTTCTTTTAAGACTGGTGTATGAAACGCCAGTCTTAAAGAAAATCTGTAGTAAACTCTGACAAATTTATGAAGTGGCGAAAACAGCCATGCACCATCCATCCCCCCCTTCATCCATGAAATAAAAAAAACACATTCACCACAACACTCCTCTCGTCCAGCTCCCTCTTCACTCCAGCGCCACTCCTACAATGTCCTGATACCGCGCAGCATCAGGACCTTATATGCGACGCCGCACTACGGTGGCTCAGTGGTTAGCACTATTTGCCTTGCAGCGCAAGGTTCAAATCCAACCAAGGACAACATCTGCATGGAGTTTGTATGTTCTCCCCGTGTTTGCGTGGGTTTCCTCCGGGTACTCCGGTTTCCTCCCACACCCCAAAAACATACCAATAGGGAATTTAGATTGTGAGCCCCAATGGGGACAGTAAAAAAGAGGACCTCTGTACAGCGCTGCGTAATATGTTGGCGCTATATAAGTAACTGAAATAAATAAATAATAAATCAGGTTACCCGGCATCAGGTCCTTGTATGAGCTGCGCTCTTTATTTTAACTTTTTAATGGGGGGCAGGGTAGGAGATCAGCACGGGTCTTGACCTTGCTACGCCCTATAGAGTTAGTTTCCACTATAACTTACACCAGTTTTCGGATGTAAATTCAAAGACATTTTTTTGGGACTACGTGACCACGCTCTCTTCGTTGAGGCCACGTCCTTCCCCACTAAAGTGGCAAGGGTAGGGCAAAAAGGCCTTTTTGAGACTTTTTTACGCTAGAAAACTGGCGTAGAAATATTGATAAATTACCCCATGGAGTATTGTCCAATATTGCAGTTACAGAGTTGTTAAGGTTGAAAAAAAGAGACAGGTCCATCAAGTCCAACCTATAATCCTACCATGTTGATCCAAAGGAACCTCCATGAGGTTGATGCCAATGGCCTCATTAGGAGAAAAATTCCTCCCCGACTCCAAATATGACAATCAGAATAAATCCCTGGATCAACGTTCCATCTCCAGAATCTTGTACTCATAACTTGTAATATTGTATTTTTCAAGATGGGAGAAGGCTGCAATACTGTGAATCGCCACTATATCTTTGTCGACGTTTCACAGTGAGCAAGTAGAAAAGAAGGGGAAGCAGTGTTCGTACGAGCACTGCAACCCCTTCAAAACAGCTGATCGGTCGGGGGTCCCTGGAGTCGACCCCAACCTGTGAGCTATTAATGGCCTATCCTGAGGATAGGCCATCAATTTTCAGGGACTGGAAAACCCCTTTACTAACCATCCTTTGTTTTCTATCACTGAGTCAGCTATTAACCCAATTACACATATTTTACCCCAATCCCAGCATTTTCATTTTATATACCAACCTTTTATGTGGCACAGTGTCAAACGCCTTTGAAAGGTCTTGATACACCACATCCACAGCCTTACCCAGGTCCAGTCTGGAACTTACCTCCTCATAGAAGCTAATCAAGTTAGTTTGACAGGACCGATCCCTCACAAACCCATGCTAATTCTGTGTTAACAGTTTATTTTCATTGAGATAATAGCATCTCTTAGAAAATCCTCAAATATATTACCCACAATGGAGGTTAAACTTACTGTCCTATAGTTTCTGGGCCCACTTTTTTTTTACCCCTTTTTGAATTATTAGCACCATATATTCTAGAGAAGAGACGAAGAAAGCAACAAGCAAATCGTATTGTTGCAGATTTTGCTGACGATTGCCTGCTGATCCACAACAAAAATCCACGAGATGGAAAAAAAGCACTTTACTAAAAGTTTAAAATAAAAAAAAACACCATACTTCCCTACCTTGGCAATACCTACCGATCTTGGTACACCAGTGATGACCTCCTGTTACATGTGACCATTGCAGCCAACAAGAGGCTGCAGCGGTCACCTGTGAGAACACATCATTGCTGGAGGAGGAGTCTACAGGTGGGCCACGGTCGTTACCATGGGAGCACCAGGGAGGGGAGTATAGTGTTTTGTTTTTAGACACCCACCTGTTTTCTGCAGGGGAATCCATATAATTTGGTGCGGATTTGCCGCTGAAGATTTCCCTGCGACTCTCTGTAGATTTGCTGTGCAAAGCGCTACCTGTAATCTTAGCCATACAGTTTTTTTTATGTATTTAATGGTGTGGTGGAATACACTTTTCTATACTATCAAGAAACTTTCCAGATGTTGAGCTCTCAAACATATGCCAAAAGGACATGCTTTTGGCATACGTTTGGCACATAGAAACCTATGCCTATCTTGCTAGGAGATGCCAGCACTCACTTCCACTCGGCTCTGCAATGTCCCGTAGGGTGCGCGCTTGTGCCGGCCTTAAAGGGCAAGCGCGCGCACAGGAAAAATTTTCCTAATTAGCCCTAATCACTCTGGCTTATAAAAGGGGCTCTGCCCTTTCTCTCCTTGCCTGAGCGTTGTTTGTATGCCTATGTTTGTCTTGCAAATGGTCCCTTAGTCGTATCCTATTCCCAGTGTTCCCATGCCCTGCTTCCTGTAACTTGTATCCCGTGCTATATCTGTTCCTGAGTCCTCTCTGGTGTTCGAGTCTTGTTGTGCCATCTGCTATGCCTGCTGTCTTACACCACTTTTGGTGTCATCTGCCATGCCTGGTACCTCCTGCCACGTTTTGCATCACCTGCCGTCAAAGTACCATCTGTGCCTAAGCCGCTGCTACTGTTTGGACTATTGCAGGTAAATAACCGGTGTAATATAAAAATGACAGCTACATCCCAAACACATTGCAGATTGTGCTCTTTAAATGCTGCTGTGAATTGCACCAATGGTTATAGGAAACTCACTACTGGGAGAGGATTATGAAATTGCCGGTCTGCTCCAACCTCTGCACATTGTGATGGACTTTGTCACAGACCTTCCTACCTCAGCAGGATGCAATACTGTCTGAGCGGTGGTGGACCAGTTCTCGAAGATGGCACATTTTATCCCGCTGACCGGCCTACCTTCTGCTTCTCGCCCGGCAAATCTCTTCATTCAGCACATCTTTCGTTTGCATGGCTTGCCCCTTCATATCGTGTCTGATCCCCCCGATCAAAATTCTGGTGAGCCCTCTGTAAACTCCTAGATGTGAAATTGGACTTTTCCTCTGCCTACCACCCCCAGTCCAATGGTCAAGTCGAAAGGATTAACCAGATCATGGAGAATTATCTTTGTCACTTCATCACCCTCCAGCATGATGACACTGTACAACTTCTTCCATGGGCCGAGTTCTCATATAACAATCACACAAGTGAGTCCACCACTTCCACACCGTTCGACATTGTCTACGGTCAACATCCACGAATCCCTCCTCCTGTTTCGGCTACATCTCAGTTACCGCAGCTGACTCTGCATTTGGGGATTTTCTACAAATCTGGCAGCAGACCTGGTCCTCTATTCTGCTGGCAGTCGATCGCATGAAGCGAAAAGCAGATACTGGAAGAAGAAAGCCGCCTCAGTTTCTTCCAGGTACCAAAGTCTGGCTGCCCTCAAGGAATATCCGTCTGAAGGTGCCTTCGTACAAATTTGCTCCAAGGTTCCCCCGACCGTTTGAGATCCTACAACAAATTAACCCTGTCTCCTATAAGCTTCGGCTGCCTCATACCCTCAAAATCCCCAACTCCTTTCATCTGTCCCTCCTGAAGCCTGTGGTCCGGAACCGCTACACTAAAACTCCTAGTCCTGCAGTTGCTCCCAGCGGTTCTTCTGATGTGTTCGAAGTAAAGGAGATCCTGGACTACAAGAAAGTAGGAGGAAGGACTTTTTTATTTAGTTGATTGGAAGGGTTTTGGTCCAGAGGAGAGGTCCTGGGAGCCAAAGGAGAACCTCAAAGCCCCTATCCTCATTAAGAAATTCCTCTCTCACTCTGGTCCTAAGAAGAGGGTGCTTAAGAGCGGGGATACTGTAACGTCCACTGCCGCGGACCGTCGTTGCTACTTATGCCCCGATGGCCGCGGCCATAAGCTTGTGAGTGCTGGCCGGCATCTCCTTCCTAGGAGACGCCAGCACTCCCTTCCTCTCCACTCTGCAATATCTCGTAGGGTGCGCACGCGTGCTCGTGCCCGGCATTAAAGGGCCAGCGCGCGCATATGAAAAATTTTACTAATTAGCCCTAATCACTCTGGACTATAAAAAGGACCTTGCCCTTTCACTCCTTTCCTGAGCGTTGTTTGTATTCCTATGTTAGTCTTGAAAATGTTCCTTTAGTCGTATTGTGTTCCCATGCCCTGCTACCTGTATCCTGTATCCCGTGCTGTGTTTGTTCCTGAGCCCTCTCTGGTGTTGGAGTTGTGTTGTGCCGTATGCTACGCCTGCTGTCCTCTGCCACGCTTGGTGTAATCTGCCATGCTTGGTACCTCCTGCCATGTTTTGCATCACCTGCTGTCAAAGTACCATCTGTGCCTAAGCTGCTGCTACTGTCTGGACTATTGTAGGTACCCTTGTGCTTGGAATTTATATAGACTTGGTACACTGTTGTTTGGCCAGCTGCTACTCCGCTACGGCAGTGCGGCCTTAGTGGATCCACATACCCACAGATTGTGACACCTAGCCTAACACTGCAATATTAACATGCTGTGACACGTGAAAGTGATGGTCGTAATTACGCGAATCATATGCATTATGTCAGCTTGTAAAGCCACTCTCATAGTCATAGGTCTTTTGGTGGCCTCCCTCACTTCACAGTTACAGTTTTTGAGGCCGGCCTGCTCCAGGCACATTTACAATTATTCTATATTATTTATATTTTAATGATTGACATATAGAGTTTGTTTAGTTTGGGAAACCTCTTCCTATGCTATAGGTCCCCTGAAAATATACTGATTGTGGAAGGCCTCAAGATCAGCGATTGTTTATTGAAATCAGTGGGTAGTCCGCGTAATAGACTACATTTGCTATGTTGCGGTAAATAGTACTAATAATCAAAACAATGCTTGGTCCAGCAGCTCAGATAACTAACCTGCGGACTATTGATTAGTGGGACCAAAAAAGTAAGTGTCTGCCTCTTCCTTAAAGCAGGCAGCACAATTTACGTCCCACGTCTTTACGTCCCAATTTACTGGCCCCAGGATTTCAGTGCCTCTAGCTAGCCCGGTAATTGATTCTCTGGATAATGTCAGCAGATGAGCAGCCAGACAACTGATAGGAAGGTTGGAGATATGGTTGCCAAGGGTAACAGAGAACAGTCCAATAACGAGTTCCATGAAAGAGAATAAGAACTCATAATAGAAGATCAACATTGATGATATTTCAGATTTGGGTTTGTGGTACAGACCTGAAATTCAGGAGCATAGTCAGACAATCCAGAGTTTGGTAATAATAATAATAATAATCTTTATTTATATAGCGCCAACATATTACGCAGCACTTTACAATTTAGAGGGAAACATGAAACAAACAATATCAGACATTACATAGTGACAAAGTTAATTTACAATTCAAACCTGGGGAGTGAGGACCCTGCTCGCAAGAGCTTACAATCTATGAGGACATAAGGGAGACACAAAGTGTAATAGTGTTTGTTCTGTACAATGGTCCGGCCATTTATTTTATTTTTTTTTGCTGAGGTAGCAGTATGGGAGTCTGGTATTTGGTACAGAGGATAATCAGAAAGACTAGTCAGGGACAAAAATAAGGTCACAACAGTAAGGCACAGGTGGAAACTAGCTCAAATAATAGCTAAGCCAGGTAGGGAAATTAACTGGCACTGAGGCAAGCGTGCTGGCGCTTTAAATAAGACACCAAGCATTCGGTGCATACACAGCCCGACATTCCTGCCAGCCCTGCTGAGACCTTCATTGCGACGCTCAGCAGGGAGAGACGACGCTGGATCGCGGTAAGGTAAGTATATTACAATTGTATGCACAGTGCTCATTGAACGCTGTTTATCTATTGATTGAGAGGGCAAAAATCGTTAAAACCATTTCTACTAGTGTTATAATTGGGTAACATTTAGACAAATATGGTACAAATAGAAATGTTGAGAAAGGCCTAATAAGTTAAGAAAAGTAGCAAGAAATGAATGACTATTTCATTAATATTATACATACACTACCGTTCAAAAGTTTAGGGTCACTTAGACATTTCCTTATTTTTGAAAGAAAAGCACAGTTTTTTTCAATGAAGATAACATTAAATTAATCAGAAATACACTCTATACATTGTTAATGTGCTAAATGACTATTCTAGCTGCAAACGTCTGGTTTTTAATGAAATATCTACATAGGTGTATAGAGGCCCATTTCCAGCAACCATCACTCCAGTGTTCTAATGGTACATTGTGTTTGCTAACTGTGTTAGAAGGCTAATGGATGATTAGAAAACACTTGAAAACCCTTGTGCAATTATGTTAGCACCGCTGTAAACAGTTTTGCTGTTTAGAGGCGCTATAAAACTGACCTTCCTTTGAGCTAGTTGAGAATCTGGAGCATTATATTTGTGGGTTCGATTAAACTCTCAAAATGGCTAGAAAAAGAGAGCTTTCATGTGAAACTCGACAGTCTATTCTTGTTCTTAGAAATGAAGGCTATTCCATGCGAGAAATTGCCAAGAAACTGAAGATTTTCTACAACGGTGTGTACTACTCCCTTCAGAGGACAGCACAAACAGGCTCTAACCAGAGTAGAAAGAGAAGTGGGAGGCCCCACTGCACAACTGAGCAACAAGACAAGTACATTAGAGTCTCTAGTTTGAGAAATAGACGCCTCACAGGTCCTCAACTGGCAGCTTCATTAAATAGTACCCGCAAAACGCCAGTGTCAACGTCTACAGTGAAGAGGCGACTCCGGGATGCTGGCCTTCAGGGCAGAGGGGCAAAGAAAAAGCCATATCTGAGACTGGCTAATAAAAGAAAAAGTTTAATATGGGCAAAAGCACACAGACATTGGACAGAGGAAGATTGGAAAAAAGTGTTATGGACAGACGAATCGAAGTTTGAGGTGTTTGGATCACACAGAAGAACATTTGTGAGACACAGAACAACTGAAAAGATGCTGGAAGAGTGCCTGACGTCATCTGTCAAGCATGGTGTAGGTAATGTGATGGTCTGGGGTTGCTTTGGTGCTGGTAAAGTGGGAGATTTGTACAAGGTAAAAGGGATTTTGAATAAGGAAGGCTATCACTCCATTTTGCAACGCCATGCCATACCCTGTGGACAGCGCTTGATTGGAGCCAATTTCATCCTACAACAGGACAATGACCCAAAGCACACCTCCAAATTATGCAAGAACTATTTAGGGAAGAAGCAGGCAGCTGGTGTTCTATCTGTAATGGAGTGGCCAGCGCAGTCACCAGATCTCAACCCCATAGAGCTGTTGTGGGAGCAGCTTGACCGTATGGTACGCAAGAAGTGCCCATCAAGCCAATCCAACTTGTGGGAGGGCCTTCTGGAAGCATGGGGTGAAATTTCTCCCGATTACCTCAGCAACTTAACAGCTAGAATGCCAAAGGTCTGCAATGCTGTAATTGCTGCAAATGGAGCATTCTTTGACGAAAGCAAAGTTTGAAGGAGAAAATTATTATTTCAAATAAAAATCATTATTTCTAACCTTGTCAATGTCTTGACTATATTTTCTAGTCATTTTGCAACTCATTTGATAAATATAAGTGTGAGTTTTCATGGAAAACACAAAATTGTCTGGGTGCTCCCAAACTTTTGAACGGTAGTGTATATACACATTATTATAAATTGGAATGTTTTTTTTAAATTAAAATTTGCTGGTACGGATTTACAAATAAGCTACATGTTGTAGCCAATTTAAACCAATGCATTGTCAGCAATGAATTGTATTCTGTATTGTGCACCTGTATATTCTTGACAGTACCTGCAGAGAAGCTGTGGGGAATTTGATATTCTTACTGCTGCCCTGCTCTATCACTAAAGATCAATAAGAACAGAGGGCGAATAAAAATACGAGAAATACAAGAAGAGATGGAGGAAAGAAGCTGCTACTGTATGTCAAAGTGCCACTTCACCCCAATACCATACATCCAGACACACAAAACGCCAAATCCATTGTATAATATGAATCCGTTAGAATGATCTGTTAACTTGTATTTTTACTATTTTATGCTTTATGGATGATCATATGTGCATTCTGGTTAATTAAAATTGCAAGCTTGTATCCTTGGAGAGAACGGGGTATAATTCTGATTTTACTAAGTGTGAGCAGTACATAAGTAGTGTGGTCACTCTGTAAAGCTTTATATAAATACATTTTACCTACCAACAGCTCTTTCTGAAAATATTTGTTAGGAATTCATATTCATTAATGGCATTGCCTAAATCCTGCTATACTATGATCTGTGGGTACACAATGATTTATGCACATGGCGAAATATGCTGCAAATTTTTTACCAAATTTGGTTTCATTTCTGTTCTTATAATGGTATGGACATGGGACAAGCAACCTTGTTCAAATTTATTATTTTCTGCATAAGAATTGTAGATTATTCACATATGGATTTCTAATGTTCAAGAAATTTTAATTTTGATAAACTGACTTTTGATGAGTCGAATTATAAATGAATTATTAGATCTGTATTGACAAATAAAAGCTTAACTAAATAAGTTTACCATTCTATACATTATATTTTTTATTTCCCAACACTAGAGAGAATATATAGATTGAGAACACTATTAAAAAAATGTTTCCACTGGAATACTCCTTTAAAGGGAACCTATAAGCATCTTCATGACGTTCTCCCTAGTTTTGTATAGGAATAGACTTGTCAATCAAGCTAAGCCGGACGGAGAAAAGGTGGAGGGGAGACGCCCAGCAGACACTTCTGCCTTGGCCAGGAACTCTAGGATAAAATATTAGCATATACAATGTACCTGTCACTCCATCATGCTGCCAAGGTTAGGGCAGAATGAACGTGCTGACATATATTTGTACATATTTTATAAGGTTAAGAATTTAGGCATTTAAAGGGTATAATCGTGCACCAACTCTATACCACGACTCATATATCTATAATGGTAGCAAACATGAGTGATTTTTTATATTTTAGATACATCAGTGAAGTATTTACATTGAATTATGTTATCATTGATTATCCTTGTTGATATATATTACACTTTTGCCCGAATCTTTTCTTTGTAGAGTGATACTTATGTTGTTTTTTTTCACAATATTGTTTTATCATTGCTGTAAATTATGCTATATTACAAGCATTTGCAAAAGCCTATTACAACAAAATCCCTAAATCCGGAATCAACCTGCCAGATGCCTGCTTATCAAACATCCTGGAATAGGCAGTCATAGAAAAATACAGATCTACTTGTTAAGCTAAAGAGCCTTCCAGAAGACAGGCCAAAATAGGTGGGTAACGTAAAATCCACTACTTTATTAATAAGAAGAGTTTCATAAATGGTTGTCCTACTACTGGTCATGTGGAATTCCAGGATATGATGAATTACTGTGTCAGAAAGAAGTTCTGGACTATCACATCTTCTAGACTATCAGTTGCTGTAGCTCAGGTGTTATACACATTGTTGCAATAAATTAATGTTTTTAATCCTTAAATGATATTTATGAGTAATTAATATTAATGTGTTCCATACATATCAGGCCACAGCATGATTTATATTGATTGTAGTCTACTCCTATCCTGCTGACATTTATCGAAGAAGATTAATGGAATGGAGGTAAAACTGCCTATAATATGTACATATATATGTTTACTTTTTCTCTTTTTTAACATACAGACACCACCATGACTAACAGACAATTAATGTAGAAGTACTTACCAATGACCAATGTTTTTGACCAATTTAGTACCCTAAAACAACAATAGCATTGGAAAAAGTCATTTGACATTGTTTTCAAAAACAGCTTGTTTTTATGTCATGTGAAAGGTCCAGAACAATATTATTTCTGGGTGGGAGATTCATTGAGTGTGACATCTGCTTTTGGCCATTTTAAATATTCTGCACCTTCTGGGGACCGTCCCTTGCAGCATGCTGAGGGCACAGTATTGATAGGTTAATCCTTTCTCCGAGAAACTGCTAAAGAATGGTGAAGCAGGAGCAAAAGAGGAAGAGGGCTTAGCATGCAACTTCCACTGTTCTATTGTTTTATGCCCCGAGTGGTGTTTGATATTTGTCATGGGGTTCATCTATATACATCCACATGAAGTCTAATCTTTGTATTATGTGTTGTGGAAGAATCTCAGCATCGACACTTTTTTCTTTTGCTTGCTGGTATGACATAGTTCCTTATTTTTCTATTTGTAAATCTCTATGTCAGTTTATCCCCTTTTTTTTTTACCATAATATTAACATTGGGGGTAAGATATTATATATTTCAATAAACTTTTACGTTTTTACAACATTTCTAAAAAGAGTAAATAAAAAAAGTTAATTCAAATGTAAAAAATAGAAATATACATTTTTACTGTCCCTATTACATCTTTTCTATGGTGCTCTAACTCATGTTAGGTCCCGGTTTTGCGTCAATAATACAGGCACAAACAAAGCACCCATATTACGCTTGTGTAAAAGCGTCCATAAGCAAATCCCTAATCTACAGCATTGATTGGATAGCCCCCTATTCCCAACTTTATGCTCTCGGAGGCTAGGTTCACATGTAGCGGAATTGCGGCAGATTTTCCCAAACAGATTTGTGGGTGGAAACTCCAAAGCGGATAACAGTAGCAGCAATATGGATGTCATTTTAACAAATCTTATCCACAAATTACTGCGAAAAAATTTACCTGTGGTTCGTATTTTGAAATCCAAAAATGGCAATTGTCGTGGATTTTGCTGTGGATTACCTGTGGATCCACAGTAAAATCCTTAGCCCCCCTCCCCCCACACCCAAAAAGTAAAGGCACCATTTACTCAAAATTTTAAATAAAAAAAACTATACTCACCTCCTCTGGTGCTCTCATAGGAATGTGTCCCTGGTCCTCAAACTGGTCCCTGTGATGACGATTTGCCACATGTGACCGCTGCAGTCAATCACAGGTTGCAGCTTTCACATATGACAAAACATCATCATAGGAGGAACCAGGAACGCATTATTGCCGTAGTCGACTACGGTATTGATTCCGTCAAAACGACAGTACCCTTGCACAACAGAGACAAACGGAAACCATTGGCACCGGATCCGTCACCGTAACCTCCGGTTTCCGTTTGTTTCAGTCAGGGTCCCGTTCTGACGGAAAACTCAGCCGGAACGTCAGAACGGGACCCTGACGCAGATGTGAACGAAGCCTTAGACTCTGGTGGGTCACATTTTTGAAGAGAATGTACAGAATTTTCCATTTTGTGTGAAAGTATATTTGAAATACTATTAAAGCAATGATTCTTTATCCAGTGATGGGTATATACTATGTGGCTGCTTTCAGTAGATTGCTAAACACATTCCTGCTCATCCATCATTACATTAATGTGATAGTCTGCTAACAATTACATATATTTTATAATTACACTTTGCTAACATCTGTGAATATACACTTGCAATATTTTAAAAGCTAAAATCCCTTTTTTTTGTGTTTTCAAAGTACAGAATCCTATTTATTCTTTGGTCTTTCAGATGAGGTTTTGGTGCACTTTGAGAGCAGTGTAGAAAATGGAGAATGTTCAAGTGTTTCTCAGGATGCATTACTAAATTGTATAAATGCATCACATCATTGAGGATTATAAATATATATCATCAGTAAAATGCTCAGGGCCTCCATTAAGATTAACATGCTAAGAAATAAATATGCAAATGGATTAAATAAAAACATTAATTATTCTAAAAACACATGTCCTATTTAGTCCTGCGTATATTCAATGAATACATGATATTTAGACATGCCTCTTATCTGATCATTCCACTTAACGTCTATGATCTGTGTCATTTCTGCATTGTGGAGTCTGTTCCTTTAAAGTTGGAGCTACAAAAGAACCAAGTAAATGGTGATTTTGTTCATACAATGGGGGGAAGCCCCTAAACTGCTATAGGGCCAGTGGAAAGGGGGGCCAACTCAGAATGACCCCCATCTTCCTTAAATGAATGATGTGAACTAATACAAGGTTTCTTCTCTCCACAAGAAGAACCTTAGCAAACAAGGTAGGAAGTCTCCCCAAGGATAACGCTCACCTTCTTTCCTATAAGAGATGTAAAGAAGGCTATTGATGTTGCTAAACCTAAGCATCCAATTGTGCCCGAGACCCAAGGTTTGATTCTGCTAAAATGACAGAAAGGCAGTTGCGTACAGTATAGCTGCTTTCATCAGGATACTAATTATATAGATAGTTTATGTAAACTGACAACATTCTTTCAGTAACATAAAATCCATGTCAGTGTAGGTCTGGATTATGTGTTGTTATAATTATGTTTGGATGTATTAGTGTTTTATGTAAAATGTTAACAAAGAATTAAAAAAGGGAAAAAATAAAAAAAGTTAAAAAAAATAAATAGGTAGGGCAAGAAGGAGCAATTACCCAATGGCCTTCATCACTTAGAAGCCTCCACCACCCTGTTTTCCCCAGCTTTTCTAAGGCAAGACATGGGCATGTATACCTTATGCAGATTTTGGGTTGGACCTTCCTTCTCCTTGTTTGGAGCTCTGATGCCCATCTTCCTGCACTGGTAACTAGAAGAGATCTGGTGGCTGAGCAAACATATTTAATGGCATACATGTCAACACCATGATCAGATGCTGTGAATAAGTCACAGGCGGGGACAGAAGACACAATTTTGGGGGAATGGAGCGTGTCGGATTGGTAAGTATACTTACATTTTTTCCATATTAATATTTTGTCTTTAAATAAAAAAGAACCTGGATGTCCTCCACCAACCTTCATCTGGCCCGATGCTGCTGTCACATAGCGGCTGCATAGTTCTTTCTCTCTCCTGTACTATTCTCTATGATGAGTGAAGAAGGGGGAAGCTGCTGTAAGGTAAAACAATCTATTGGATCGCAAGAAAAGATTACTAAACAAATGGATATTGGACCCAGAACATATCTCACTGGGTCACCAACGATAAGCATTAGCTGGGTCCTGAATGACCCATCACTGCACCACAGGGCCAGGCTATCATCAAACAATTAGCCACATCAACATCATTCATGGTCCTAGCCCAAAATCTCTTAAGATTGAGAAAATTCTCCTTACGGGGTCAATAATGCACCAGACATTCCTGTCCCTGGGTGGGGCATGGTAAATGAACCAAGACCAGGAACGGGACAACTTTTTATTTTTACTAGCCTTTCTTTATTTTATATAAATTTTTAGTCACAAATTATACATGCTACTGTTCTGCAAATGTCTTCCATAAGAAAGGTTTAACTGACAAAATGATGTCTGTACTGCTGCATTGATCATTTTACTATAATCCCAGAAGGTACACCCTAATGACTTTTAATTTTGAAGCATGTCCCAGTCAACGATGTGCAGAGCATGTAAAGTCATGTGATTTACAATTTGGTCAAGGAACTGAGCCATTTGCTTTTTCACACGATGAATGAATTGCTTCATAGGGAAGCCGGGGCTGGCAATAAAAATCCTATGTGTTTGATATACCCAAGGAGACATTTATTCTTCATGCTCAAAGTTTAATGTTAGTGAACAGCAATAAAATCAACAGATGCTGATTTATGGAGTAATATCTTGGACTTTTAGTGATGTGGTCAAATGGTCTCATGACATCAGTACACAGTTTCTGGATATTTCTGACTTTTTATAACATGTTATAAATATTGACATAGTAAAATGAATATTATTCTCTATGGTCAGTTAAGATAAGAGCGGACCTGTAGGTGTTTTCTTTTGATGCAGCTATAAACTGTTACATGTATTCTCTATGACACATTAAAGTCTGTGTTTCTGGGCAGAGAGACATAGGAATCTGAAGCATTCTATGCTTTCCTTGTGGGTTTTGTCTCAGCAAGTTTTACTTCCCACATAATACATACCAGTTTCCTCCTCTCTAAATCATCACTTCACATTGCATAATGGAAACTAAGATGAAAAAAGATCTGCACTTTATACAATAAAACACCACAGGTATAGCTGCCAATTCACACAGATTTCTAGCGATAGCGCCACATAACTATGGAACTTAATATTTGATCCATGTAAATAATCAAATTTTATATTACAATGTACAATATTTCTGCCAGACATTCATCATTGGAAAGCAATATGGGGGAGATTTATCAAAAGTAGTGCAAAGGAAAAAAGGAGTAGTTGCCCATAGCAACCAATCAGATTTCAATTTTCATTTTCCAAAGGATCTCAGTAAAATGAAAGCTGAAATCTGATTTGTTGCTATGCGCATCTACTCCACTTTTCCTTTGCACTACTTTTGATAGATCTCTCCCTATGTGTTTTGGCTAAATAGGATAGGAGCAGTGGCGGATCATCATTAGGGTGGTTCGGGCGGCCGCCCGGGGGCCCAAGGCTCCAAGGAGGCCCTTGGCCACCCAAACCGCACGGGCCGCCTCATGCCCGGTGGCGTTGCTAGCACCAGTGGGGGCCCTGGTGCTAGCGACAGTCACATTCACATGCATCTGCATCCTCAGGACGCAGATACAAATTAATACTATGGTCTGCAGGCCACGTTAGGCCTGCAGCCTGTAAGGCGCTAGGAAGACTCCCTGCGCAGGCTGGCATGATGACATCACTGCATCAAACTGGTCTGCGCATGCGACCCGCACGGAGGATGTGCAGCGCTCTGTCCGTCGCGGGAACGGGGCAAGGTAAGTAAAATATTTTTTATTTGAATAGTATTTTTTGGGGGTAAGCGCTGTGTAGCACTATATACAAGGGGGGTGCTGTGTAGCACTACATAGAAGGGGCGGAAACGCTGTGTAGCACTATATACAAGGGGGGAAACGCTGTGTACCACTATATACAAGTGGGGGAAGCTCTGTGTAGCACTATATGCATGTACAAGTGGGGAAGCGCTGTGTAGCACTATATACAAGGGGGGTAAACCCTGTTTGACACTATATACAAGGGGGGAAGTGCTTTGTAGAACTATATACAAGGGGGAAATGCTGTGTAGCACTATATACAAGGGGGAAGTGCTTTGTAGCACTATATACAAGGGGGAAATGCTGTTTAGCACTATATACAAGTGGGGGAAGCGCTGTGTAGCACTATATACATGTACAAGGGGGAACCGCTGTGTAGCACTATATATAAGGGGGGTAAACCCTGTTTGACACACTTTATACAAGGGGGGAAGCGCTTTGTAGCACTATATACAAGGTGGGAGCGCTGTGTGACCATATATACCAGTGGGAAGCATTGTGTGACACTACACAAGGGGGCACTGTGCACTGTGTAGCACTATATACAAGGGGGAGAAGCTCCCTGTGACACTATAAACAAGGGGTGGAAGCGCTGCGTGACACTATATACAAGGGGGGAGGAACGTTGTGTGACACTATATACAAGGGGGGAGCGCTGTGTGACACTATATACAAGGGGGGAAGCGCTGTGTATCACTATATACAAGAGGGAGGCGCTGTGTGACATTATATACTAGGGGGAAGCGCTGTGTGACACTATATACAAGGGGGAGAGCGCTGTGTGACACTATACAAGGGGGGAGCGCTATGTGACACTATATACAAGGGGAGAGCACTGTGTGACACTATAAAAAGGGGGTAGCGCTGTGTGACACTATATACAAGGGGGCAGCGTTGTGTGACACTATATACAAGGGGGGAGGAGTGCTGTGTCACTCTATATACAACGGGGGGAGCGCTGTGTGACACTATATACAAGGGGGGAAGCGCTGTGTGACATTATATACAAGGGGGGATGCACTGTGTATCACTATATACAAGGGGGAGGCGCTGTGTGACACTATATACAAGGGGGAAGCGCTGTGTGACATTATATAGAAGGGGGAGAGTGCTGTGTGACACTATATACAAGGGGGGAACACTGTGTGACACTATATACAAGGGGGAGCACTGTGTGACACTATAAAAAGGGGGTAGAACTGTGACACTATATACAAGGTGGGGAGCACTGTGTGACACTATATACAAGGGGGAGCACTGTGTGACACTATAAAAAGGGGGTAGCACTGTGTGACACTATATACAAGGGGGAGCACTGTGTGACACTATATACAAGGGGGAGCACTGTGTGACACTATAAAAAGGGGGTAGCACTGTGTGACACTATATACAAGGGGGAGCACTGTGTGACACTATATACAAGGGGGGAGCGCTGTATGACACTATATAAGGGGAGAGCACTGTGGGACACCATAAAAAGGCGGGTAGCACTGTGTGACACTATATACAAGGGGGAGCACTGCGTGACACTATATACAAGGGGGGAGCACTGTGTGACTATAAAAAGGGGGGTAGAACTTTGTGACACTATATACAAGGGGGGATGCACTGTGTATCACTATATACAAGGGGGAGGTGCTGTGTGACACTATATACAAGGGGGAAGCGCTGTGACATTATATAGAAGGAGGAGAGTGCTGTGTGACACTATATACAAGGGGGGAACACTGTGTGACACTATATACAAGGGGGGAGTACTGCGTGACACTATAAAAAGGGGGGTAGAACTTTGTGACACTATATACAAGGCGGGGGAGCATTATGTGACACTATAAATAGGGGGTAGCACTGTGTGACACTATATACAAGAAGGAGCACTGTGTGACACTATATACAAAGGGGAGCGCTGTATGACACTATATACAAGGCGGGGACTGCTTTGTGACACTATGTACAAGGGGAAGTGCTGTGTGGCACTATATACAAGGGGGGAAAGCGCTGTGTGGCACTATATAATAGGGGGGAGCGCTGTGTGGCACTATATGCAAGGGGGGAAGCGCTGTGCAGAATTATTTACTTTACAGTGTGTGACCGTTTCATTCAGGGGCACAGTGTTTGGTACTATTTCATTCAGGGGCGCAGTGCATGGTGCTATTATATTTAGGGGCATAGTGTGTGGCAAATTCTGCAGAAATGGGACATTACCTGTGAGTCACTCGATTTATAGAGAATCTGTCACCTCTCCTGACATGTTTATTATAGGAAAACCTCGTATTTCACAAAAAGCCTTTGTGCAGTTCAGGACTGATAGACAAATTGGTGTTACCATTCCCTTTTTCGGGAGGATGTGTTCCTGCACATTGTGATACTGCCAGCGATGGTTGGAGACTGTCATTATGTAGGGGCACAGTCCTGTAACAAGGGGAATCATAACACCCATTTGTTAATGCTTGCACAAAAATGTTAACAATAGTTACGGCGCGGCAGCGGTATAGAAGGGGGCCCCAAATTTGGGTAACAGCCTAGGGCCTATGGTCTACTATCTGCCACTGATAAGGAGAATATATCCAGTCTATGTTTGGTTCATCACTGAAACATTAATTGGCTTTCTATGAAACTGGTATCTTCGATTATGAGCAATACTGAGGGAAAATACACATGAAACAATATACAGTTGCAAGAAAAGTGAATTCTTTGGAATTACCTGGATTTCTACATTGATTACAAATAAAATGTGGTCTGATTGTTATCTAAGTCACAGTTATAGACACAATTGAAACAGTTGTCTTTTAGTGAGCACATTGAGTAAACATCCACACTGAAGGGAGAAAAAGTAAGTGATCCCATTAATTTAATAACCTGTAGATCCCCCTTTAGCCAATAAGATCTGAACAACGTTGAGAAGGCTTTTTGGACTATTCCACCCTGCAAATGTGATTCAGTTCATCAATATTTCTGGAATTTCTTTCAAGCACAGCATCTCCATAGGGTTAAAGAGACTCTGTCACCACATTATAAGTGCCCTATCTCCTACATAAGGAGATGGGCGCTGTAATGTAGGTGACAGTAATGCTTTTTATTTAAAAAAACGATCTTTTTTCACAACGTTAGGAGCGATTTTGGTTTATGCTAATGAGCTTTCTTAATGCCCAAGTGGGCGTACTTTTACTTTCGACCAAGTGGGCGTTGTATAGAGGAGTGTATGACGCTGACCAATCAGCATCATGCACTCCTCTCCATTCATTTACACTGCACTAGCGATATAGTTTTATCACTATGTGCAGCTACATACACAAACCCTAACATTACTACAGTGTCCTGATAATGAATACACATGACCATCCAGCCTGGACATCATGTGTACTCAGAATCCTGACACTTCTGACTCTTTCTTTGTGAGACTCCGGCAAGTGAAACCAAATCTCGTTTAGATCCGTAATCTCGCGAGATTTGGTTTCACTTGCCGGAATCTCACAAAGAAAGAGTCAGAAGTGTCAGGATTCTGAGTACACATGACGTCCAGGCTGGATTTCATGTGTATTCATTATCAGGACACTAGTAATGTTAGGGCTTGTGTATGAGGCTGCACATAGCGATATATCTATATCGCTAGTGCAGTGTAAATGAATGGAGAGGAGTGCATGATGCTGATTGGTCAGCGTCATGCAATCCTCTGTACAACGCCCACTTGGTCGAAAGTAAAAGTACGCCCACTTGGGCATTAAGAAAGCTCATTAGCATAAACCAAAATCGCTCCTAACGTTGTGAAAAAAGATCGTTTTTTTAAATAAAAAGCATTACTGTCACCTACATTACAGCGCCCATGTCCTTATGTAGGAGATAGGGCACTTATAATGTGGTGACAGAGCCTCTTTAAGGTCAGGACTCTCACTTGGACATTCCAAAACACAAAAAAAAATTTCCAACCATTTTTAGTTGATTTACTTATGTTCTTTCGGTCAGTATTGTTGCATCCCCCAACGGCTCTTCAGCTTGAGGTCATGGACTGCTCCCCTAACATCATCCTGTAAAACGTTTTGATACACCTTGGAATTCATTGTTCCCTCAATGATCACAAGATGTCCAGGCCCTGAGGGAGCAAAGCAGCCCCAAACCATGATGCTCCCTCCACCATGTTTCACACTTGAGATGAGGTTTTGGTGTGCAAAGTTATTTTTCCTCCAAACAATGCAGAGTGTGTTTGTGCTAAAAAGTTTCACTTTTGTCTCATCTGTCCATAGAACATTTCCGTACAAGGATTGCAGAACATCCAGGTGGTCTCTGGTAAGCTTGAGATGGGCGGCAATGTTTTTTTTTTTTTTTAAAGACAGTAATGGCTTCCTTTTTGGTGTCCTTCCTTCCTTTGGTGAACACCATTCTTGCTCAGTGTTTTTCTAATAGTGGAGACATGAACAGAGGTTTTTAGAGTTTGTAGTCTTCAGTAGGTATTTTGCTGTTACCCTTGGGTTCTTTCTCACCTTTCAGGATTGCCTGACGTGCTCTTAACACGAAGCCCCTTCCTTGGGAGAGTACCAACAGTCCTGCATTTTCTCCATTTGTAGAGAATTTGTCTAGCCATGGATTGATGTACACAGAGCTTTTCCAGCTTCAAGAAGAGGCTGGACGGCAGCACGGAGGGCTTAAGGGGAAGCCTCCATGATTGCCATAGGAGGGAAGAGAACCAATAGGGGAAGAGGTAGTTGGGAGAGGGGAGGGGACGGGGGGAGTTATCTGTTCTTCCCGCTGTTTTCGGCATTGAGCCGGAAGCAGCGGGAGGAACAACAAGTAGCTAGCTGAGCTCCAACTGTTAGTTTTCTTACCTCCCGTGGCAGTGTTAGGATGGCTTCCCCGGCCGCATTGCTCGAGCAGCTGCAGGCTGCAGCGGCGTTCCATGATCCGGGCTGGCTGGAGGAAACAGTTGCAGCGCTGGCCCGGATCCCTCAGGCAGGCCCGCCGCGCTCTTTGTCGGCAGCCGGCAGGGAGGTGCCCCCTTCCCCCACTCTTTTCACGGATGTTAATGTCACCACAGCAGGGGGAGAGATAATCCCCGCGGCCCCTGCTACAATAAAGCAGGTGGCGTCGTCGGGAGCGGTGGCTCAGGCCAGGTCACCACGCCGCTCCCGGCGGTCCCGTCCACCAGAGCGTCTGAGCCCAGACATGGCCCCGCGGGCTCGGCGTCGCAGGGGGAGCCCTTCTAAGGACGCTGCAGGCCAGGTTGCGGGGATGGGCGCCTCTTCCCAGGGCCTGCGTCCTGGCAGGAATCCCCAGCCGCGACGGGGCTTGGCGGCTAACAGGGAGTCGCAGGCCGGGCTCCCGATCACACCCCCGCCTTCAGCCACAGTATGCAGTGTGCAATCCACGGCCGCCCCGCATGGTGATGTACCGGCCAGGGGGCAGGCTTCCTCGAGATCGTCGGGGAGGACGACAAGATCAACGCCGACGTCGAGGCAACAAGTTCGGTCGGAGGTTTGGATCCCTACAGTCGGGCGGCAGGTGGCCGGCCCTTCGGTCAGCATGTTGGGGTCCCCATGTCGTAGATGTCGGTGTGAGAACCAGTCAGCACCAAGAGAAGATTTGGAAGATGGAGAGCTGGATGAGACGCAGCGCGGTCAGGATTTTCCGGCTGGCGGGAATACAGCGCCTGGGCAGCCCGGTGAGTGTGTAACTCCAACGTTACCGTATCCAGCAATTTTCATGTCGGGTTGTGAGGGGGGGTTAGCAAGCGCGGAAGTTGCGGCTGTTGATAGTGGTGTAGTCGGGCGCGATGGCTTAGCTGATTTGGTGGGTTGTTTGCGCGAGTTAGTGGGGCGTTTAGATAGGGCAGCGGCCCCTGTAGTTCCTGTAGTGTCCCCGGCGGTGGTATGGGAAGGTCAGCGTGATGTATTGCCGCGGTCCGTGGGTAGTAATGTTGCGGGGGTGTCAAGAGAAGCGGTAGCGGTGTCGGTTCAAACTGAGGCGCAGAAGGATGGGGATAGAATTAGGATTGATGATCGCGCACGGGGGGAGGTGTATGTCTGTTTTGAAGGTCCGTTAGGTGCTCACTTGAAGCAGGAGGTGAGGGACCGTATTTGGAAAGATGAATATGTGGAGATATTTTCTCTTCTGCCGCTTGCAAAGTTCAATTTGGATAAAAGCAAGCGGGATGAGAGTAAAAAAGAGGAGGAGGAACGCCGGCGGTATAGGCTTATTCCGCAGACGTTCGTGAACTGGTCGCAAGCTTTCGCTATTCTGGCGAGCGTGATCGGAGAAAAGGCGCCGGAAAACTGCTCGGCGTTGTTCTGTTATTTCGATGCCATTGGAGAGGCGTATAGGGCGTATGGTGGGCAGGCGTGGTTGAGGTATGATGAGCAATTTCGGCAGCGAAAAGCGGTTCGGCCGGCGATCCGGTGGGATCAAAAAGATATTGCGCTGTGGTTAAGGGTTACGGCCCCAGTTAAGCAGTCCTTTCCCGGGAGCGTTGGCCAAGTAGGTCAGTCGGGTCAGTCCGGACAGGGTTCCGCTTCAAAGCTGGGTTTCTGCTGGCAGTTCAATGAGGGCCAGTGTAAGTTCGGGGCCTCATGCAAATTTAAACATGTCTGTTCGGAGTGTAACGGGTCCTCTCATGGAGCTGCAAAATGTATGCGGAAAGGGAAATGGTCAGGTCCTCATTCCTCCTCCACTGGTCAAGGGTCAGTCTCCGGTGAGGGTCGAAAGAATGGCACCGTATCTAGCTGAATATCCGGATAGGGCTGCAGCCAAGTTAATTTTGGAGGGGTTTTCGTTTGGTTTTGTTATTCCCCCTCCTCCGTATGAGGTGCCGGTTACGCGGCGTAATCTTAAGTCGGCTTATTTGCACTCGACGGTGGTTTCAGAAAAACTGTTAAAAGAAGTTTCGTTGGGGCGCATGGCCGGTCCTTTTGTCGAGCCTCCGGTTGTGGATTTGGTTGTATCCCCCTTGGGAATCGTGCCGAAATGGGAGCCACATAAATTCCGTTTGATTCACCATTTGTCGTTTCCCAGAGGAGCGTCGGTTAATGAGGGGATAGATCATGATTTATGCTCGGTGGTGTACACGTCATTTGACAGAGCGGTGGCGTTGGTGCGAGGGTTGGGAAGAGGGGCGTTGCTGGCAAAAACAGACATTGAGGCGGCTTTTCGTTTGCTGCCTGTACATCCAGAAAGCCAACGGCTGTTGGATTGCTTCTGGAACGGGGGGTTTTACGTCGACAGGTGTCTTCCAATGGGGTGTTCTCTTTCATGCGCATACTTTGAGGCGTTTAGTAGTTTCGTGGAATGGGTGACGAAGGGTGTAGCGGGGGTGGACTCGTTGATACACTATCTGGATGACTTTTTGTGTGTTGGCCCTAGCGGTTCTTCGGTTTGTGGTAACCTATTGTATTGCTTGCAGAAGTTTGCGTTGGATTTCGGAATTCCGTTGGCACCGGAAAAAACTGAGGGCCCAGTTTCCACCATCTGTTTTTTAGGGATCACGATTGATTCAGTCGCTATGGAGTGCAGGCTGCCTGAGGATAAATTACGTCCATTGAGGCAGGAGGTGAGGCGGGCCTGCCGACTAAAAAAGATCACGTTGCGCGAACTCCAGTCGCTGCTGGGGAAGTTGAACTTTGCCTGTAGGATTATGCCAATGGGCAGAATTTTTAGTAGGCGCTTGGCGGCAGCGACGGCGGGTATCAGGGCTTCCCATCATTTTGTGAGGCTTGGTGGGGAACACAAGGCGTAGACCTGCAGGTATGGGATGAGTTCCTTGGGCAGTATAATGGTAGATCGTTGTGGATGTCCCCGGTGCAAGAAATGAGTGACGTGGAGTTGTTTACGGATGCGGCAGGGTCCGGGGATTTTGGCGCATATGCGGGTGGTCAATGGTGTGCGGGGAGCTGGCTGGACAGCTGGGTGAGCAGTGGGCTGACACGAAATCTGGCCCTGCTCGAGCTGTTTCCCATCGTGGTTGCAGCGACCATTTGGGGGGACAGGCTCAGGGATAAAAAGGTTCGTTTTCATTGTGATAACATGGGAGTGGTGTTAGCAATTAACAACTTATCGGCATCATCTCCACCGGTGGTTCAGGTGCTGCGTCATCTAGTGTTGTTGTGCTTGTCGCTAAACGCGTGGGTGGTGGCGGTGCATGTGCCAGGGGTGTCCAACTGTATTGCTGATGCTCTTTCTCGCTCACAGTGGGATCGCTTTCGTCAATTGGCACCGGGAGCGGATGCGTCCGGCTTGGCGTGCCCGGAACATCTCTGGGAGCTGGTTTCGGTCCCGTGGAAGGGTTGATTGAGCGGTCGCTGGCTAAGGCAACTTGGAACGCTTATTCGGCTTGTTGGCAGCAACGGGAGGATTGGGTAAGAGTATTGGGCAACGTCTGTACGGAGCAAGACAGGTTGGTGGCATTGTTGTATTGGTTGGGTGATGCTTGGGAGGCGGGGTTTTCGCTGGCTAAGGTAAATCGTTTTGTGGCAGGTCTGGCGTTCGGTCTCAAATTACGGGGTTTCCATGATGTATCCAAGCATTTTCTAGTGAAGCAGGCGTTGAAAGGATTGCGGAGAGGCAGGGCTGAAGCGGATCAGAGGTGACCGGTGTCTTTTGCCCTCCTTGGTTCACTGGGCGCATCGCTGGGGGCTGTTTGCAAGTCACCTTATGAGGTAGAGTTGTTTAGGTTGGCTTTTTCCCTCGCGTTTTTTGGGGCGCTCCGAATTGGGGAGTTGGTCTCTCCTAGTAAGGCTAAGGCTGGGGGGTTGCGACAGGCGGATGTTGGTCTTTATCGGGATAGACTCGAGTTGTTGGTGCGGCGGTCTAAGACTGATCAGTTGGGTCGCGGTAAGCGGATAGTGTTGTTTGCTCTCCCTGGTTCAATGATGTGTCCGGTCGCTTGCATGGGTGCGTTCAGGCCGGTGGGAGTGGTGCCAGAGGCGCCATTGCTCCGTCATGAGAATGGCGCGTTTTTGTCTAAGTATCAATTTGATGCAATATTCAAAAAATGCTTGGCTGTGGTTGGGGTGGGGGACGGGTGCTACTCGTCTCACTCGTTCAGAATTGGCGCGGCTACAGAAGCTGGGCATTGGGGATTGGATGACGAGGGCGTGCGGCGGATTGGCCGCTGGGAGTCCAATAGGTTTAGGTCTTACGTGCGCCCTCATTTGTTATGATTTGTATGTTGTTTCTGATGATATGTGAGTTTCTTGTCCTTTCTTTCAGATCATCGCCCATGTTTGGTCTGGCTGTTAGGACATTCTTTTATGCACTGGGGGGCACTGCGGGCGGATGTGCGCCCCGATGGCCGCGCCAGCTTCGCATTCCGCGTCAGGATGCGGTGTTACATTGGTTGGGATTTCGAGGTATGTTATGGAGCCGGGTATTGGCCGAGTTTCAAACATATGCTCGCCTGGATAGAGTCCCGGAGGTTTTGGTGTTACATGTTGGGGGGAATGATCTAGGGGTACGCCCCTTTCGTGAGCTAGTGCGGGATATAAAGCATGATTTGCTGTGTTTGTGGGCGTCTCATCCGTCCTGATTGTTTGGTCGGACATAGTTCCGAGGAAGGCTTGGCGCCTGGCACGGTCGGTGGAAAGGGTCAACAAGGCCCGCATTAAGGTGAATCGGGCGGTGTCACGATTCGTTGACAAGAATGGGGGCATTTGTGTTCGTCACAGGGATCTGGAGTCCGGGGTTGGGAACTATTGGCGTAGTGATGGGGTGCATTTGACCGAGGTTGGAATTGATCTGTGGAGCTTGGCCTTAGCAGAAGGAATTGAGAGGGCGGTGGTGGTGTGGAGGAACTCACAGGCTTAAGGTAGTCAAGGCCTGTTTCGCTGTGGCGGGGGGAGTCCTTGAGGTTGGTCAGTACAAAATGGTGGGGGGGTCGCATCGGGGGTATGCGTCCCCCAAAACGGTAGATCATTTGAAGACTTCATAGGGTGTTACCCCTTTGAAGTGGTCTTCTGGTGGAAAGTATATCATTTGAAGACTTCATCGGGTGTTATCCCTTTGAAGTGGTCTTCTGGTGGTTGGAGCCATCTGCAGAGGTGAGCGGTGCTTCCGAGCTGGTTTACGGCTGGAGGTAAAGAGTTGGTGGTGGTTTGCAGATGGCTAATTTAAAGGAAAAAGATTCGGTTTTAAAATGGCTTCAAGGACTTCCCCTGCTCTGTTAAAGTATTAAAATATGTTTATGGTTAATTCTGATTCTGACCCATGTTGGGTCATGTGAATTAGAAGTGGAGTTATCCGAATGTTTCGGATTAAATTGCATTTAAATAATGTAAATAAATAAACGGCTGCTGTGGCCAATTTCATATGCAACCTCGGTTGTCACATGTCGTTATTGGGAGATGGGCAGGAGAAAAGGGGGAACAGGTTCATTAGGTAAAACATGGCATGACTCTACTTAGGCCAGTCATGTGTCTCTCTATAACATCTTCTAAGGTCTTCTGAAGGTTGTTTGCATCAAGGCATAGTTCACACTAACCAATCTTTCTTGAGAAGCACAAATTCGTCACTGACCATGCTTTGTGCGCTGGAGAAGTCAGTAACACAGAGGTTCACTTACTTTTTCTCCCTGCACTGTGGATGTTTAGTCAATGTGCTAAATTGAAGACATGAACAGTACAACTGTTTGTGTGTTATTAGTTTAGTTAGATTCTGGTTGTCTATAATTATGACTTAAATAACAATCATACCACATGTTATTATTAATCAAAATCCAGGTACTTTCAATTTTCTTGCAACTTTATGCTCTGTACAGCAATGCGATTATGTTGTTGTTATGTAAATAAAGAATAATAAAAGATAATGCAGATCCCGCAGGTCTCACACTAAGGCTCTGTTCACATCTGCAGGGGTGGCTCCGTTAGGGGCCTCCGTCGCAGATCCGACCAAGATTACCAGAGACAATAGCGCAGCATGCTTACCGGTGAAATCACGTTCACCCCGACGGAACCCACCGCTGGCGGTGTCCATTGTGCAACGGAGCCGTTGCTTCCGTTATTTCCTTGTTCTGTTCCTCTGACTGAGGAGAACAATGGAATACACCGACGCAGCTGTGA
This sequence comes from Rhinoderma darwinii, assembly GCF_050947455.1. Lineage (NCBI taxonomy): Eukaryota > Metazoa > Chordata > Amphibia > Anura > Rhinodermatidae > Rhinoderma > Rhinoderma darwinii. The sequence continues at coordinate 54,043,402 of NC_134693.1, forward strand.
ACATAGTGTAATACTCTTGCATTACACATATTTAGTGAGCATGTTATAATTAGATGTCCTGCAGCAATGCACTTAGAAACTATACACAAAAAGAGGGTCATTTAATAACCAGTTTGCGTTACATTAGACATAATTTAAAATAAAAATGGAGGTCTAAATTCAGTTCATTAGAACCATGGGGGATCTGGGTATAGCGGTTATAATAAGTGTGCTAAAATGTGTCCGTCATTCTGATGTGTGAACGCGGCCTATAAGTACTCCTGCTAGGTCAGAAATTTGCAAAACTTGACATATGTACTATATCATGGGTAAACGTACCTAGTAAAGCCTCCTCCTCGACATCTAAATAATGGCAGCAAAAGGCTGCAATACCTGTGAATCGCTGCTACATGTGTGTCGAATATTCACAGTGAGCAAGTAGAAATGAAGAGGAAGTCCCCTTCAAAACAGCTTATCGGCAAGGGTGCCAGGATTCGGATCCCGACCTGTCAGCTATTCAAGGCCTATCCTGAGGATAGGCCATCAATTTTTACTGGCGGGAAAACCCCTTTAATTCCTTTTTTAATGTTTTGATGAAAGGTCTATAGTGAGATTAGTGCTGCAGGCAGTCTAATCTTTTAGGGCATGTTCAAACATGGCAGAGTTTTTCCGCTGCAAATGTTGGTGCAGATTTGGGGCAATTACGCAACGAATCTGCACCAACATTTGCATATTTGACAGGTAATTCAGACGTTGCAGAAAACACAGCGGACTTGCCACAGATTTCAGTTTTTGCATTGCAAAGGCTGAAATTCGCAGTGAAATTCCGCTTCTTCTCCGCAACAGACAGTGCATGCTGCGGAGGGAAAATTCCGCACCGCAGCCGATGGTCCGCAGCAGAGTTTTCAGCAATGTCTGAACTAACTTGCCTAAAAATGTATTGAAACAAATGTAAAAAATGTCCGCAGCGGAATTCCACAGCTATTCCGCCACGTGTGAACATGCCCTTACTGTGACTATGAAGCTGCTGTGCTTAACATGCACTATTAGGGCTGGTACGTTCATGTAAACTTTTGAAAGAGATTTTTTTTTTATAAACAGGTCAATCAGTGTGATGAGTACAACTTTATCATTAGTTTCTATTAAAAATAACTTTTACTTTTTGAGATACAGCTGGTCTGTATTCTCTACACAGAGCAGCTGTATTGTTCGCTAACTCCGGTTCCCGTCTGGTCCGCAGGACTGACAGCTCCATTGAAAGCGAGTCTGATCCACCTGTAATCTATGCCATCTAAGTTCATAACTTAGATGTGATAGATTACATGTGGATCCGACACGCTATGACTGATCATGTCAGGTCTGCGGGACTGAAGGATTCAGGTCTTAGCGCACGATACATATGCTCTGTATAGAGAATAAAGAGCAGATGTATCTCAAAAAGTAAAAATAATTTTTAATAAAAACGAATTATAAAGTTGCACCAATCACACTGACCTTTTTATTAAAAAAAAATTGCCTTTCAACGGTGTACCTAGCCTTTTAAATACATTATTAGCACTAGTACTATTAAGACTAGAACTATTACTGGACCCATTTAGGACTTGCACTACTAGAAATTGACACCACTCTGTCTTGTACTGTCAATGGACATTACTACCGCTCTTACTAGTATTGGATAGAGCTGTGGTTAGCATTATCAATGGGCACTGCCTTTTCTGGCACTGCTAATAAACACTACTATCATGTAGTGTTTATGTCATGAGGGTATGACGTAAGATTTTGGATGTGTTGGTCGGATATTTAGGGGATGGATTTATATCTAATGTGTTGAGCCGTGCGCTCAGCATGTTTCAAATAGCACAAATTGAAGGTATACAGCCAGCTCTGCACAGCTTGAAGTTTTAAGGCATCCATACCACATAACCCGCTGGATTTCAAACATGAAGTGAGGTAGTGACATCAGTAAATAATGTAAGCAGCACAGCACTATTAGGGTATGTGCACACGACCTATTTTCAGGCGTAATGGAGGCGTTTTACGCCTCGAATTACGCCTGAAAAGACGGCTCCAATACGTCGGCAAACATCTGTCCATTGCTTGCAATGGGTCTTACGATGTTCTGTGCAGACGAGCGGTCTTTTTATGCGTCGCTGTCAAAAGACGGCGCGTAAAATTACGCCCGCTTCAAAGAAGTGCAGGACACTTCTTGGGACGTAATTGGAGCCGTTTTTCATTGACTCCAATAAAAACCAGCTCCAATTACATCCGTAAAAGACGCCGCGAAAAACGCGAGTACTTGCAAAAACGTCTGAAATTCAAGAGCTGTTTCCTCCTGAAAACAGCTCCGTAATTTCAGACGTATTTGGCGTTGTCGTGTGCACATAACCTTAGACTACTATGTGCTTTCAGTTCAGCAATTTTGTTACAATTATGACTGGTCTGGGTTTTAGGAATGTTTGCTTAACTAAGGCAACCTAACCTAACTAAAGCAAAAATGAAAGTAATGTTTTTAGTCAGTTACATATGAAAGGAAACTGTATACAGAAGCGGTACATAAGGTTATTTACGTAAATTATATGATTTTGTTCTGCTGTATGTTATAATGTATATTTTAGTGGTTACTGCTATTTGGCCCTGTTCACATGGAGGAACTTGCAGGCAGAAAATGTTTTGACCTGCCTACCTGCCTGCACTTTCTTGTCGAGGTTTTCGCTGCGTTTTTCACCCGCGGCCATTGAGCCCCGAAAGGCAAAAAAACTCTGCAAAAAGAACTTTCTCTGCCTCCCATTGATTTCAATGGGGGGTCAGAGAAGGAAACACGGCAAGAAAGAACATGCCGCCCTTTTCCCCCGCGAGCGGCTATAAGCCGCCGTGGGGAAAAAAACTCCTCCGCCTCTTATTGAAATCAATGGGAGGCGGTTTTGGATGGGTTTTTTTAGCACTGATTCAAAAAGAACATGGCATTTTTGTTTTTTTTGTCAGACTTAGGTGAAATCAAACTGATTTAAAAAAAAATAAAAAATACAATTGTATGTGTCCATATGAGATCTGAGGCATACGGAGCTGCATTAAGTCCCCATGCACCTCTATGGGTGCTGTATAATGGCTACATATGACATAGAACTGACTTGTTTTTTAAAAAATATTATCTATATTTTTTTATTTTTTAAAAAGCAGCAAAAAAAACATGACAAAAATAACTTGTGTGAATACAACCATAGATTGCACTTGGTTGAGGCTGTGTGTGCGTGGATAAAATCTTCAGGAAAGTGCTCCAAAACTCAAAAATAGCACACAAGTTTAATGTAAACCATTGTGAACACTCGGTAACATACGTGGGTGGAACAAGCAGGGGTGGATGAGAGCATCAACCGAGCACTACTGACGCCAGAAAGGATTCCTTGTTAGCACATAAAGTCCCTAACTAGAAAATGAATGCAACAGAGTCTAGACAGGAAAAATGGAATACAAGATTTGGGGTCTATTTTCAAATAAAATGAAGAGCAGGATTACAGGACGTTATGCCAATGACTGGTTAAACAGTGAAACATTGGTCATAAAAACCACATTTCAACAGATGAACTGTATGAAGCTCAGAGCTCCAGCCAGATTTTACAGATTCATGGATCTGTCGATGATGGCAATGATAGTTAACAAGATTCCTCATGCATGGGAAATACATTTTGTTGCCTTTCGTGTCAGCCCAGCATCGACAACTTGGGAATTCAGCTGGCAATATTAAAAGTGTTTACTATCTTCACGGTCTGTGAGAAATGGGTTACAAATATAGCAAAACGTAGCCATATACAGAGAAAAAAACCAATAATGAGTGCAACTAAAAAGAATCTGTCACAATCTGCGACGCAATTCAGGGGTGTCGATGGGTTACCATGCAACCGGGGGCTTAAGAAAGGCCCCTAGATCTACCTATTAGGCCATGGCTTAAGTTTTCCTGTCAGTGATACACTGGCAGGCAATAATGCTAGTTCCATGTATTCCAAAGCATTATACAAGCGATCAAACGATAGCAGCTTCAAGTTCCGTAGTGGGACAAATGATAAAAAGTCCCTCCACAAAAAATAAATAAATCCCCCTTCATTAAAAAAAATTTGTTATTGTTTAACCTGTTGCGGACCTGCTCCGCAATAGTATGGCACACGCCGCGCCGTACTATTGCGGAGCAGGAATAAACGATCACTATGTGAAATCACATAGTAATAATACAGCGATGGCAGCTGTCATTGACAGCCGACCGCCTAGGTTGCCGGGCAGGGGACCAATCAGCATGCCCCCATGCCAGCGATTGCTGTGATTGGTCAGTCTTCAGAGACTGACCAATCATAGCCGTCTATGACGTCGTCTACAGGAGAAAGCTCCTGTTGCCATCTCTGATCTCCTCATTTCTGTGAGATCTTTGAGATCAGGGAGAGACATACAAGTGAAAAAAAAAATCTTTTTATTAACCCATTCCCGCAAATGAGCGTTGCTGTACATCCGTTTTAGCGGTGCGTTCCCGCAAATGGGCATACAGTAACGCCCTGTGGATGAAGCGGGCACAGGAGCTGTGTTCGCTTCATCTTCAGCGGGTGTCGGCTGTAATATACAGCCGACATCCCACTGCAACAGCGGCGATCACAGTTATCTCCGATCACTGCCGTTTAACGCCTTAAAAGCCTCCATCAATAATGACAGCGGCATTTAAGTGATTGACAAAGGGCTCCCTCTGGACCCCATTGGCCAAAGGCAGGACCTGACTGTCTGTTGTAAAATGACAGTTACAATACACTGCACTATATAAGTAGTGCAGTGTATTGTACTGGGGATCAGAAGATCAGATCTTCAAGTCCCCAAGTAAGTGTAAAGAAAAAAAAAGTTTAAAAATAAATAAATAACATTTAATTTTATCTAATAAAAACAATAATCGTTTCCCTGATCAAGTCCTTTATAATTAGAATTTAAAAAAAACAAAAAACTATACATAATAGGTATCGCCGTGTTCGTATTGGCCTGAAATATAAAAATATCATATTATTTATCCCGCACGGTGAACACAGTAAAAAAATTAAATGAAAAACAGGTTATTCTCCTCTACAAAACCCTGTTACTAGCTTAATACGGACATTCTGGTGACATTTAAGACAGCGTAACCTTAGACACGCCAATCTGAAGATGCAACAAATTTATAACGAGTGGTGCATGCTGTAAAATAAATTTGTCGCATATAGCTAGAGATGTTAGACAATTTTCTTTTCCTTTTCCCCTTCTTAGGCTTAGTTTACGCCATATTTTTGCACCAATATTTTGGTGTGCAGCGTAACTTTTAGGGTACGAATACACGCAGCGTAAACACTGCGGATTTTCCGCAACGGTTTAATTGAGGAAAATCCACAGCGTATTACAGTAGCAGCAGTGTGGGTGAGATTTCAACAACTTTTTTTTAAAATTATTATTGTTGGCAAGTATTGTTTTGGTGTCGAGAATCGCAATACTACACAAAGTATCGGTATCAAAGTCCAAATTCTGGTATCGTGGCTTGTGTCAATAAAATCTTTATTGCTAAGCCCCGCCAATGCTAGTAACTCCTAGTGCGGGGACTCCTTTGTATCTGAAGGAGTCCCCGCACTAGGTTTATAGTGGCACACGCACCTGAGATGCGCCAAAATCTCGGGTGATCATGCACCGATTATAAGGCTTAGTAACTAAGCAGTGACAGCTCTAAGTTTACATCACGTGGTGGCTGGTTGCCTAAGTTTATTCTCCTACTTTTAAAAGTAGGCCAATGAACTGAGGTAACCTGGGACCATGTGATGTAAACTGACCAATGACAGCTTAGAGCTTACTTTACTGTCACAGACCCAGGAAGGTAAGTATAATAATGGTTTTGCTTTTTTACTTATTAGTATTACTGATGTTTTTTTCTGTGTTTTTTTACAGGTTCGGTCATTGGACTAAGTCGGATTCGAGGACTACTTCTATGACGGCATTTTTATTTTCAATAAATTGGTTAACTAAAGTTGTGTGGGGGGTTTAATTTCAATAAAATATTTTTTCTCTGTTTTTTTTAACTTTATTACTACTGCCTTAATAATGGTGCCCGTCTGAGAGACAGCATCGATTACTAAGGCTGGACTTAATGTTAGCCGGTGAAGAGGCTAACACTAACCCCCCATTATTACCCCGGTACCCATCGCCACCAAGGGTGCCGGGTATGATCCAGTACCCGATCATCTGTAGTGATGGTGGGGTACAGAGTCGGCCATTGGCTGGTACTAGTAGGCTGGGAAAGCCTAAATGCAATTGGCCTTCCCATCCTGCTAGGCTGCTGCTGCTTTACTGTATCTGGCTGGTTATGAAAAATAGGGGGGCCCCCACATTTTTTTTTAAATAAATTGAAAAAAACAACATAGGGTCTCCCCCATTTTTCATAACCAGCCAGATACAACACAGCAGCAGCAGGCTAGCATTACCAGGGTGGGAAGGGCCGCTGTTTCTGGTCTTTCCCAGCCTAATAACACTAGCCTATGGTCACCCCAGTACCCGACCATCACTACAGATGGTCGGGTACTGATTGTACTCTGCTCTTCCTGGTGGTGGTGGGTAACGGGGTAATAATGGGGGGGGGGTTAGTGTTAGCCTCTTCACCGGCTAACACTAAGCCCCTCCTTAGTAATGGACGCGGAAAAACACCAACACGGAAAAAATATTTTCTTGAAATAAAAGCCCCCCACACAACCCTCTTTAACCATTTTATAGAAAATAAAAACGCTGTAATCAAAGTAGTCCTCAAATCCAACGTAGTACAATGACCAAACCTGTAAAAAAAACACCCAAAAAACAACACATTTGTAACACTAATAAGTAAAAAAGCAAAACCATTATTATACTTACCTTTCTGGGTCTGTAACAGTAAACTAAGCAGTGACAGCTCTAAGCTGTCATTGGTTAGTTTACATCACATGGTCCTAGGTTACCTCAGTTCATTGGTCTACTTTTAATAAATAAGTAAATCACCCCTGAGGAAGCAACATTGTGGCGATACGCATGGGGCATCCAGTGCCCTTTCCCCTCTCTGGCTATCAAGTAATTATGCTGTTTGATGCAACATTTTTTTCATTCAGCAATGTATGCTGAGGGGATTAGGTGGGAGTGCGGGGGCTTTTATTGTTGGCCACTTATCAGGGTGGCAACCCCCAAGAGATTATGTCTAGCATGTCTATACTATCTTAAATGTTAATAATTTTTTATAAACAGTGTATTTACTCTTAATAAAATATATTTTTGTGGTATACATAGTGATTCTATAGTATTTTTTGCCCTATATACATACCCACTTGTGTTTTGTTTTGTATATTAGGACAATATACTGATGTAACCGGCGTGGCGTAATTTGCTCCAGTTGGGAAGGGGGACCAGTGTGTTTTTAAAAAAATTATAATAAACTATGACCTGATCAATAACTGGGGAAATGGGCCCCAGTGTTCATGTGGGGGCAGGGGAGGAAATGTTAATGTGGCAGCACTGAGCATTTCTTTTAGGGTATGTCCACACATAGCATAAACTCTGCGGATTACAGCATAATACAGTAGTAGAAAAGTTCATGAGATGTGAAGAAATCTCTTCCACACGCTGCATAAAAAACCCACCCAAAAAACGTTCATAAATTAATCTGCGGTGCGTTTTTTTAATCCGCAGTATGTAAATTTATGCTGCGGGACCTCTGGTTTTCTATTGCAGGTTTCCCTATTGAATTCATTGGGGAGGTAAAAACTGCAACAATTTGCACATGTTGCAATTTTTGCGGTGGAAAACCTGCGTTATCGGGGGCGTCTGCCCTAAAAGTGCCTAGGGCAGCACCAACTCCAAATATGGCTTTGCCTTTATGGTGCAAACAATATAATTAATAGGATAAAGACAACGTTATTTAACATGTAGTTGCTTTTCTTATAAGTAATATAATGAATACTCACTTGTATTCTGATGCCTTGTTTGTGGTCTCTTCCACCATTCTTTTCACTTCCTCATCAGGATACATGTACAAAACCATGTCAAACCCTTACATAGGAACTTTGCAATGGGAAGTAGCACTGGCGTAGCTATAGGGGTCGAAGCGGTCGCAATTGCGACCGGGCCCCGAAGCCCACAGCCCCCCGTACCACATCAATAAAAAGTTACTATAGTAACTCGGGCCGCGGGTCCCTGTTACTATAGTAACAGACTTAACTTACCTTCCTGGTTCAGGATCGCAGCGCAGGTCCGGACTTTAAGTGCTGTGCGCATCGAGATGACAGAAATCCCGCCGCGTTTGAAGAGGAAGGTAAGGTTAGCCCTGACTGGCGGGGTCCGACTCCCGGGACCCGCCAATCTGCTGTTTTGAAGGGGCCGCAGCACTCGTACGAAAGCTGCTCCCCTTCATTCCGGTCACACTGAATCGGTGTTGGCGATTCACAGTGCGTACGAGTGCTGCGGCCCCTTCAAAACAGCTGATTGGCGGGTCCCGGGAGACACATCAGCTATTGATGGCCTATCCTGAGGATAGGCCATCAATGTTTAGGGACTGCACAACCCCTTTAAGCCTACGATGTAGCAGGCTTAGGGGGCCCATGAGAAAGGATCACAGATTATGTGATGCTGTCTGCTGGGCCCTGTATCTAAGCCAATCACATGGTAGGCTTAGATACATGGCCCATGTGTGATCCTGTCTGATGGGCCCTTTATCTAAGCCTACCACACTGTAGGTTTAGATACAGGGCCCCAGCACACAGTAATCTTATACTGTATAAGATTACTTTCTGCTGGACCCTGTATCTAAGCCTACGTTATGGTAGGCTTAGATACAGGGTCCCACAGACAGTATCACACATGGGCCCTGTATCTAAGCCTAACACATGTGTTACTAATCGTTTTTCTTGTGTGTTTTCTTACAGGTTCGGTCGTTTGACTACGTCGGATTCCAGGACTACTTCGATGACGGCTTTTTTTTTATTATCAATAAAATGGTTAACGAGGGTTGTGTTTTTTTTTTTTAAATTTAAATAAAATATTTTTTCTATGTCTTTGTGTTTTTTTTTAAACTATATTACTACCGCCTTAGTAATGGCCGCCGGCTGATTGACAGCGTCCATTGCTAAGGCGGGGCTTAGTGTTAGCCGATGCAGAGGCGAACACTAACCCCCTTTATTACCCCGGTACCCACCGCCACCAGGGGTGCTGGGAAGAGCCGGGTACAATCCAGTACTTGACCATCTGTAGTGATGGTCGGGCACTGGGGTGGCCGCAGGCTGGTATTATCAGGAGGGGAAGGGCCAAAAACAGTGGCCCTTCCCACCCTGGTAATGCTAGGCTGCTGCTGCTTTATTGTATCTGGCTGGTTATGAAAAATGGGGGGGATCCCACATCATTTAAAAAAAAAAAAAATTATAATTGGAAAGAACGATGTCGGGTCCCCCCCAATTTTCATAACCAGCCAGATACAACACAGCAGCAGCAGGCAGCATTACCAGGGTGGTAGGGGTCACTGTTTTTGGCCTTCCCCAGCCTAATACTACCATCCTGCGGCCACCCGGTGCCTGCCTGTCACTACAGATGGACGGGTACTGGTTTGTACCCGGCTCTTCCCAGCACCCCTGGTGGAGGTGGGTACCAGAGTAATAATGGGGGTTAGTGTTGGCCTCTGCACCTGCTAACATTAAGCCCCGCCTTAGTAATAGAGGTTGTCAAGCAGCCAGCGGCCATTACTAAGGCGGTGATAATAAAGTTTAAAAAGATACAAGCACAAACAAAAAATATTTGATTGAAATAAAAAAACACAACCCTCATTAACCATTTTATTGAGAATAAAAAAAACGCCGTCATTGAAGTCCTCGAATCCGAAGTCCAACAACCGAACCTGTAAAAAAACACAAACACACAAAAATAATCAGTAACACATAAAGAAGCAAAATTATTATTCTTACCTTTCCTGGGTCCAGCGCTGGGGCCGCAATGTCAGCGAGCTGAGCCCTGTATCGAATCCAATCATGTGTGATACTGTCTGCTGGGCCCTGTATCTAATCGTATCATGTGTGATACTGTCTGCTGGGCCCTATATCTAATCCTATCATGTGTGATACTCTCTGCTGAGCCACTGTATCTAATCCTATCATGTGTGATGCTGTCTGCTGGGCCCTATATCTAATCCAATCATGTATGATACTGTCTGCTGAGCCGTGTATCTAATCCTATCATGTGTGATACTGTCTGCTGAGCCACTGTATCTAATCCTATCATGTGTGATACTGTCTGCTGAGCCGCTGTATCTAATCCTATCATGTGTGATACTGCCTTCCGAGACACTGTATCTAATCCGATCATGTGTGATACTGTCTGCTCAGCCACTGTATCTAATCCTATCATGTGTGATACTGCCTTCAGAGCCACTGTATCTAATCCTATCATGTGTGATACTGTCTGCTGAGCCACTGTATCTAATCCTATCATGTGTGATACTGTCTGCTGAGCCAATGTATCTAATCCTATCATGTGTGATACTGTCTGCTAAGTCATTGTATCTAATCTTATCATGTGTGATACTGTCCGCTGAGCCACTGTATCTAATCCTATCACGTGTGATACTGTCTGCTGAGTCATTGTATCTAATCCTATCATGTGTGATACTGTCTGCTGAGCTGTGTATCTAATCCTATCATGTGTGATACTGCCTGCTGGGCCACTGCATCTAATCCTATCATGTGTGATACTGTCTGCTGGGCCACTGTATCTAATCCTATCATGTGTGATACTGTCTGCTCAGCCACTGTATCTAATCCTATCATGTGTGATACTGTCTGCTCAGCCACTGTATCTAATCCTATCCATAGTTTATAGGGTCGTAGTGCTATAGATATGCTATGCTGTCTCCTATACACACATTTTTTTTTGGGCGGACACATATGTATTGGGGCTATTTCCTCTGACATTTTAAGCCCTCAGGGTATGTTCACACGGCAGCGTCCATTACAGCTGAAATTACGGGGCTGTTTTCAGGAGAAAACAGCACCGTAATTTCAGCCTTAAAGGCATGTGAAGGCGTCTTTCGCTGTGTCCATTACGGACGTACTTGGAGCTGTTTTTCCATGGATTCCATGGAAAACGGCTCCATTTACGTCTGAAGAAGTGACAGGCACTTCTTTGACGCGGGTGTCTTTTTTACGCGCCGCCTTTTGACAGCGGTGCGTAAAAAAAATGACCGTTGGCACAGAACATCGTAAGACCCATTCAAATGAATGGGCAGATGTTTGCCAACGCTAACGAGCCACATTTTCGGACGTAATTCAATGCTAAAACGTCCGAATTACGTCCGTAAATAGTGTGTGTGAAGCCAGCCTTAGTGACGCCCCCGGCTGCTAGTGCTGCATTGTTGGGTCACTTAGGAGAGCCAGCGATGCAGCTGAAAGCTGCGGACCGTCGGCCATGAGGAGTTTGCGGGGGGGCGCAATAAGAACTTTTGCATCGGGGCCCATGAGCCTTTAGCTACGTCCCTGGGAAGTAGTATGATATCATAACGCTATGTATTAACCTCCTAGATGCCATGAGTACCAACACAGAAGGTGTTAGATTAGTGCACCCTATAGTTACCAGTCGAGGAAAGGGAATGCGGTTTATGAAACCTGTCATACACCAACAAACCGTTAAACATTCAGGATATTCAAATGCACCTCCCATTCATTACCTCCTTTTCAGTTTTGTTATAAAATGGAGATCACGCTGTGACGTCACTTCCTGCCCCAGGTCCTGCATCGTGTCGGACAAGCAAGGACACATCGGCACCAGGCGACAGAGGCTACAGTTGATTCTGCAGCAGCATCGGCGTTTGCAGGTAAGTCGATGTAGCCTCTGTCGCCTGGTGCCGATGTGTTCTCGCTCGTCCGACACGATGCAGGACCTGGGGCAGGAAGTGACGTCACAGCGTGATCTCTCGAGAACACGCTGTGTGTCTGTGCACTGCCAGAAGCTGGGTGTTAACGAAGAGAAGTGGATGATGCTGATTCGTCAGCATCATACACTTCCATTCACAACGCCCAGCTAGTAAAACAAGTAAAAACGCCCAGATGTACACACACAATACACGCCCACTTGTTCTTAACTTTAAACACGCCCAGTTGTACTTAAGAAAGGCTCATTTGCATAAATATAAAAATGGTCATAACTTGGCCAAAAATGCTCGTTTTTTAAAAAAAAAAAACGTTACTGTTAGCTACATTGCAGCGCCGATCTACTGCAATACGAGATAGGGGTTTGAAAATCTGGTGACAGAGCCTCTTTAACTCAGGTGCGCGCGCTGGCCCTTTAAAAGGGAGCACGAGCGTGCGCGCGCGCACCCTACGGGACATGTCCGAGAGAAGCGGAAGTGAGCGCTGGCGTCTCCTGAGGATTTCATCTCTTGTGACGTGCGAGACGTAGCTTTAGCTCAAATAGTTTCATTTTCTCAACAAATAAAGGAAAAAAGAACCCCAACATTTCTAAAGCAATTTCTCCCGAGTATGGCAATACCCCATATGTGGTCATAAACTGCTGTTTGGGCACATGGTAGGGCTCAGAAGGGAAGAGCGCCATTTGGTTTTTGGAGTGCAGATTTTGTTGGATTGGTTTCTGGGCGCTATGTCGCATTTGCAGAGCCCCTGTGGAACCAAAACAGTGGAAACCGCCCAGAAGTGACCCCATTTTGAAAAAGAAACCCCATGTTAACACCGCAGGTGTTTTGCAGAAATTAGTGTGAAGAGTGAAAATGGGAATTTGTCCATAGATATGCCAATATGTGGTGTCCAGCTTGTGCCACCATAACAAGACAGCTCTCTAATATATTATGCTGTGTTTCCCGGTTTTAGAAACACCCTACATGTGGCCCTAATCTTTTGCCTGGACATTCGACCAGGCTCAGGAGTGAAAGAGTACCATGCGAAATTAAGGCCTAATTTGACAATTTATAAAGTATTGGTTCACAATTGCTGGGCTCTGATGTGAAATAATAAAAGAAACCCCAGAGAAGTGACCCCATTTTGGAAACTACACCCCTCAAGGCATTAAGTAAGGGTATAGTGAGCATTTTCACCCCAATTTTCCCTAGATATGTCATTTCAGTGGCAAATATGTCGTGCCCAGTTTTTGCCACTAGGGACACACACGCCATATATTGTTAAAAGGGTTCTCCCGGATATGGCGATGCCATATATGTGGAAGTAAACAGCTGTTTGGGCACACTGTAGGGCTCAGAAGGGAGGGAGCACCATTTGGAGCGTGGAGTTTTACTGGTATTTTAGTTTATAATGTGGGGGTAAATGTGAGCTGGGTAGAGTACATCAGGGGCATACTCAGGTGGTATAATAATGGGGTAAAAAATACCAATAAAATAATTCAAAGATGTGTGTTACGCTGTGAAGCAATCCTTTATATACAGGCCAGTGTTGCACTGATAAACGGTGTCCTTCTTATCTCCCTTTTGGTACACACTCTGCACCTTTGCAGTTTGGGAAATTTTGCTGGGAAAGTGTTGTCCTGGTATAAAACGGGCAACCTCGCTTACAGCAGACAAGTTTGGGTCCCTCCCCTTCCTGGTTCCCTAATTTTAGGGCCTTGATAATTCGCCTCTTGAAACATATAAAATGTTCCCCTCGGGCCTGCACAACTGCATATTCTTTATTTCCTGACTTATGGGAGCATTAACTTATTTTATTTTTCATAGACGTAGTGGTATGAGGGCTTTTTTTTTGCGGGACAAGCTGTAGTTATTATTGGTACCATTTTGGGGTACATGCGACTTTTTGATTACTTTTTATACTATTTTTTGGGAGGCAAGGTGACCAAAAAACAGTAATTCTGGCAGTTTTTTTTATACAGCGTTTACCATGCCTTATAAATTACATGTTAACTCTATTCTGCGGGTCAGTACGATTCCGGCGATACCAAATTTATAGCACTTTTTAAAAAAAAAGTTTTTTCACAATAAAATTACTTTTGTAAAAATAATGTATTTTTTCTGTCGCCATGTTGTAATAACCATAACTTTTCGTCTGTGGAGCTGTATGAGGGCTTTTTTTTTGCGAGACGAGCTATAGTTTTTATAGGTACAATTTTTGGATATATGCGACTTTTTGATCACTTTTTATTCCAATTTTTGTATGGCAAAGTGACTAAAAAACAGAAATTCTGACATTGTTTTTTAAGGTTTTTTTTATGCCGCTCACCACGTGGAATAAATATATAATAATAATATTTTTATAGTTCAGGCCGTTACAGTAGCAGCGATACCAAATATGAATGATTTATTTTAGTTTTTTCAATAATAAAGGATTTGATCAGGGAAAAAGGGTGATTGTGTTTTATTTTATTACTTTAAACTTTTATTATATATTTTTCACTTTTTTTTAGTCCCACTAGGGACTTGAAGGTCCAACTGTCAGTTATTTTTTTTTTTAATACATTGCACAACCTACGTAGTGCAATGTATTAGATCTGTCAGTCATTCACTGACATCAAGCCCATTAGGCTTCGCCTCTGGGTGGGGCCTAATCGGCTTCCGTAATGGCAGTGCAGGAGGCTATTGTTAGGCCTCCTTTTGCAATAGCAGCAGTTGGCAGCCCTGTGATCGCATAGCCAACCACGATCACTGCATCTAAGGGGTTAATGGCAGGCTAGCGGAGGGTTAATCGGAGCCAGCTCCTGTCCCTGCCGTTACAGGTGGATGTCAGCTGTAACATACAGCTGACATCCACCACGGATGACGCCGGCTCAGCTTCTGAGTCAGCGCCATCTTGCTGGCAGCTACGGAAGCCTTTTAGGCCCCCCCTCCGGGTGGGGCCTGGAAGGCTTCCGTACCAGGCAGACCGGGAGGCCAGTATTAGGCCTCCAGTTGCCATTGCAGCCACCGGCAATTTCATTGCCGGGGTGCCGATGAGCTGCAAATCTCTTAAATGCAGCGATCGCATTTGATCGCTCCATTTAAGTGGTTATTGGCAGGGATCGGAGCTAACTTCGGTCCCCATTACAGCAGGGTGTCAGCTGTAAGATACAGCTGTCACGGTGGGTGCGTGGATCCACTGGGTCCTCCTGCCGTAGCGGGATAGTAGCTGGCCAACAGGATACCAAGTCAAGGTCTATAGTTCGAAAAAGGGTACCTGTGGGTACACTGGGAACTAGAAAACACTAAGGGACCATTTGCAAAGATGAACACAGGTAAACACAACGCTCAGGCAATGAGGGAAGGGGCAGGGCCCTTCTTATAGTCCAGGGTGAGTATGGGTTAATTACATATTAAATTCATGTGCGTGCGCTGGCCCTTTAAGGCCTACGGGACACCGCAGAATGAAGCAGAAGTGAGCGCTGGCGTCTACTGAGGAGATGCGGGCCAGCGTTCACAGATACATGGCTGCGGCCATCGGAAGGTGAGTAATCCCGACGGCCCGTGGCCATGGGTGTTACACTGATATCCGGGGATGGTGGCACCGACTCAACTTCTGATCCAGTGTCGACCATTTGCCTATGGATACGTCAAAATGCGGGAAGCACTAGCTTTCCATGACGTATCCATATGATAAATGTCAGGAAGGGGATAAGGGTCCATTCAGATATTGTAGATGAGGTGCAGTTAAAGCTGCAAGGACAAAATCCTATTTCATCCCATTTAGGGCATGACCACACGTGGCGGAATTTCACTGAAATTCCGCTGCGGACACTCCGCAGCGTTAATCCGCAGCGGAGCCGTTTGTCCATTGACTTACACTTTAATTTAGCAGTGTTCGTTTAGACGAGGCTGAAAATTCCGCTGCGGAGCATAGGCTGCGGAGCGGAATTTGGTGTCCGCAGCATGCTCTGTCTGTTGCGGAGCAGTGGCGGACTGGTTGCGGACTCATGGCGGAATTTCTCCATTGACTTCAATGGAGAGTCAAAATTCCGCAATGAAGTCCGCAGATCTTATGTGTGCTGCGGAGCGTATTGTTTTTACTACCATGACATTTCTTCATTCTGGCTGGACCTATGTATTTCTAGGTCTACAGCCAGACTGAGGAAGTCAATGGGGCTCCCGTAATGACGGGAGCGTTGCTAGGAGACGTCTGTAAATAGTCACTGTCCAGGGTGCTGAAAGAGTTACGCGATCGGCAGTAACTGTTTCTGCACCCGGGACAGTGACTACCGATCTCAATATACATGTATCTGTAAAAAAAAATATAAGTTCATACTTACCGAGAACTCCCTGCGTCTGTCTCCAGTCCGGCCTCCCTGGATGACGTTTCAGTCTAAGTGACGGCTGCAGCCAATCACAGGCCAAGCACAGGCTGCAGCGGTCACATGGACTGGAGCGTCATCCAGGGAGGTCGGGCTGGATGCCGAAAGATTGACGCGTCACCAAGACAACGGGCGGTAAGTATGAATTTCTTTGACTTTCACTAGGGAAAGTGCTGTCCCTTCTCTCTATCCTGCACTGAATAGGGAGAAGGGAAGCACTTTTCCTGCAGTCCGCAGCGGCCAGTCCGCATCAATTTTCTGCACATTTTGTGCAGATCCGCAGCAGAATCTGCAACGCAGATTCTGTGCGGCATTGATGCGGACAGTTGCGGAGGAAATCCGCCACGTGTGGTCATGCCCTTAAAAGCAATGTTATTTTTCATCCTCGTCTATTCACATTGAAAGCGGTTACAGAAGTGTGGAAGGCATCAGCTGTTAATTCAAAGTTATTTTATTTAATTTTCATCTGTATAGCTCGCCAATAGATATTCTAGAGGGATTCATTGAGAACCTTTCGATTTCAGCATTGAAGGATAGAGGATTTCTAACCATTGACCAGTTTTGGCAAGATGATACCTCTATTTCATACTCGCATTTAGTAGAGAACGTCGGAATAACTAAACACGATTTTTTTAAAATTTTTACAAATCAGACATTTAATGTCGCACTTCCCATTGCCTTCTAGGGCTTTATGTCCTTCTAGTCTTGATAGCTGCTTGCTTTCCACACAAACCATCATCAGAGGTATATCAAAGTGATAGGCTGGGTTCACACGACCTATTTTCAGACGTAAACGAGGCGTATTATGCCTCGTTTTACGTCTGAAAATAGGGCTACAATACGTCAGCAAACATCTGCCCATTCATTTGAATGGGTTTGCCGCCGTACTGTGCAGACAACCTGTCATTTACGCGTCGTCGTTTGACAGATGTCAAACGACAACGCGTAAAAATACAGCCTCGTCAAAAGAAGTGCAGGACACTTCTTTCAGACGTAATTTGAGCCGTTCTTCATTGAACTCAATGAAGAGCAGCTCAAAATTTACGGCTGTGAGAGAAGCCTCGCAAAATGCGAGGAGGAGCATTTACGTCTAAAACGAGGCAGCTGTTTTCTCCTGAAAACAGTCTGTCTTTTCAGACGTAAAAGCCTGCTACCGTGTGCACATACCCTTACAAATCATTAAATGACCCAAAAACTGATTCATGAGGATAATAGGAAAAAATGGGAGACTACCCTTCACATTTCTATACCTGACGATCATGGACGAGGTGCCCATGCTAATATATGTAGAGTATCAAAATGTATTAACCACGACTTCCGGTTCCGGCGCTGGGGATGCAGGACGCGAGTGACTGAGCTCCCGCTCCCGTCCAGCCTGTAAGCTCGCAATAGTCGCTACGGCGACGATAATCAGCGGGGAAGTCACCAGCCTTGCACACGGCAACATCATCGGTGGTGCCTGTATGGACAGGTACCTCCTCAGAAGCGCGCAGAAGCCAGCCATGGAGGAATCAGCCGCGGCCGTGGTAAAGGGAGGTAAGATGGCGGCGCTTCCCGCCACTGCGACCCTGCTATACACACAGGAAGATGAGCTGCAGCACCATCAGTCCCAGCTTTCAAGCCCGGCAGAGCATGTACTGTCCGCTCTTCCAGTAGCCATTGATTATGTAACCCTGGCCCGTGAAGTAGCCAAACAGATAGCGCCAGACCTGCAAAAGGCGCTGGAAAAAAAGGTGCAAGATTCTCTAAACCGCGTGCATGCGGAGCTGGCACAAGTCACTATCAGAGCTGATGAGTTAGAACAGCGTATGACGCTGCTGGAGGATGAAAATGAACGCCTGCAATCCAAACTCAAAGGGGTGCTGTCTGTTACTGCGCAGTTGGGGGACAAGGTGGAGGATCTGGAAAACCGCTCCAGGAGGAGCAACCTGCGACTGGTGGGGCTGAAAGAAGCGGTGATATCTGCTGATTTGCAACGAGTGTGTGAGAGGACATTGCCGGAAGCCTTAGGTCTCCCCCGTCCATGCCGGGTGGAGAGGGCGCATAGAGTGGGGCCGGACCCCAGAAACCTTCCAGCAACAGCTGACCACAATTCACATCGTCCCAGACAAGTGATCTTCAAACTGTTGGATTACAATGACAAGGTGGCACTCATGAAAGCTTTCCGCAGCAGATCGCGTCCTTTGGAAATAATGGGCATGAAAGTGCTACTATTTGAGGATTTCTCGGCGGAGGTTGCAAAACGAAGGCGGGCTTTCAGCAAGATCTGCACCACGCTGTTCCAAGCGAGAATACGCTTTAGCCTGCAGTACCCAGCCATCCTGCGGGTGTTTCAAGAGAACGGGCGGAACAAGGTTTTCACCACTCCACAGGAAGCGGAGGACGCACTTGCGGAGCTTTGTGGGAGCAGATCACAGCAAGAGGAGCGTCACAGTCCAGTACATAGTCCGCAGCGCAAGTCAAGAGAAGACAAAAGGAACCGGCTAAATATGGAGCGTACCTGGGCAGAAGCCTTAATGCCCACACCTGGAAGATCCCGGGGGGGTCGAGCCGGAAATAGAGGGGACTCTCCGAAGCCGCAGAGGCGAACACGGGACCGCACCCGATCCACGTCTCCTGATTGACGGACGAAGTCCTTTTTTGGCGCATTTTATTTAAGCTGTTGTGATGATGATTTTGTGGACGTTGTAGACCAATTGCAGATTCCGACCAGATACAGATAAGTTTACAGATAATCTGAAAGTTATTGAGGGGGATATTTTGCAGTCTTATACAGCACTATGTATCGGTCAATAGTTGACCTATTGTTACAATGTTACAATGTTATCAAGGTTGAAGTATATGCATTCTGATATTTCCCTGCTTTTTCACTGCAAGATATTTGTGAGGGAGTTAGATCAGGATCTGAGATTGTCCCTGGTGGGCGGGATTGAACGGGAGTGATACAATGCCTCCCCCACGCAAGGGATTAGTGTTATCTGTTACAATGGCAGACTGAGGGAAATTGTGGTAGGAGATAGGGGACACGGAGGTAGGGAAACCTTGAAGCGAAGCAAGGTTCATAGGGAAATGTGAGGATGCAATCCTAACGGACTCTAGGCTGTTAAAGTAATGATAAGGGAATGTACATAAGGGTGCGCAGGTGACAAAGAGGTACTGAGGGGGCAAAGGCAGGTGTTACTTCCTCATGGAAGGAGCCATATAGGCAGGCTGGGGGGGAGGGGGAGGGAGGGGCGCGTTCTGGCATAACAGAAAAAAGTGAAGTCACATACACCAGTGGGTATTAAGGGACTGCTAACCCTTGCCGCAGGTGATTTTATGATTTTGTTAGGTAAGGGATGGTTGGCCTTGTTGGTTCTGGCTTACAAGCCAGGGTTTGGTTATGATAATGTTAATGTTTGTACATGGCTCTTGGGAAAAGACGGATCTGACTCCCTGGACTCCACACGACTTTTAGGCATTTTAGCTCATCTTAAACACGGTCCAATAACATGAAAATAGTCTCTTGGAACGTTAAAGGGCTGAGATCCCCACAGAAACGGACCAAACTTTTAAGGCACATGAAACGATTGCATCCTGATGTGGCCCTATTGCAGGAAACTCACCTTACCGAGCCGGAGTTTAAGTATTTGCAAAAGTTCTGGGTGGGTCAGGTTTTTGGCTCGTCGGCAAGCGAGGGTAAGGCGGGAGTTATAATTCTGGTACATAAAAACTTTGCGTTTACGCTGGTGTCCCAGGAGCGGGATGACGAGGGCCGTTGGATCCATCTAGTGATGGAGCATGCAGGGGAAACCATCAGTATTCATAATGTGTATGGCCCAAATACCGTTAACACTGTTTTTTTTGGTCACTTGGAAACCCAACTCCAGCAGGATCGCACTAGGTTTTTGATTTTAGGGGGAGACCTTAACACTGTAAGGTCTTCAAAGGAGGATAGGAGCGCAGGGACTAGTTCGCAGAGCAATAGAGATAGGATCCTGCCCGACTTTTTAAGACACACGGCCCTAATAGATGCGTGGAGGAGTTTACACCCAGATGCGCGGAAATATACACATTTCTCTCATGTTCATCAGTCATGGTCGCGTATTGATTATTTGTTAGTTAGTGACGCAATGGCGCGACGTTTACGTGAAGCGGCAATTGAAGATTTAGTTATTTCGGACCATGCTCCGGTTACCATTACATTGGCTGACACAGTAGCTAGAGGAGCGGATTTTATCTGGAGGTTTCCCGCTTTTCTGGCAAAGGATGAGGGCTTTTCACAGAAGCTTAAGGGGTGGTGGATGGAATTCGATGGGGATAATGTAGCGCATCGCTCGGAACCGTCATTGTATTGGCGTACAGCCAAGGCGGTAATAAGAGGGAAAATCATGCAGTATATGTCTAATCTTAAACGTAAGACGACCGAAGGATACAAGGCAGCGAGCGACAGATTACGGCGTGCGTACACAGCATTCCTACATTCACCATCAATGCTATTGGGGGAGGAATGGAAGGAAGCCAAGCGACAGTTTGATCAATGGTTAGACAAAAGAGAGAGTATTTACCGGTCCCAATTTGATGCTGATTTAATGCGTTTTGGCAATAAGGCGGGCAAATTATTAGCGCGGTTAGCAAAGGGGAGGTATGCACCGGCACATATTTCAACACTTAAAGAATCAAACGGAACTCCTACCTCGGACCCAAAAAAAATCAATACCATATTAAGTAAATATTACCAAGCCCTTTACTCAGAAACACCCATAGATCTCCAAAAAGGAAGGGAATTTTTGGAGAAGGTGAAGTTGCCAGGGCTCACCCAGGAGCAGAATGGTCATTTGAGCGCGGAGATTACACTAGAGGAAGTTTGGAGCGCCATTAAAACATTATCTAACGGAAAGGCCCCGGGTCCGGATGGATTCACAGGGGAGTTTTTCAAATCTCTGAGAGAAGAAATCAGCCCTACCTTGGTGGCATATTATAATACTTTACTAGGAACGGGAGCTTTACCAGCAGAGGCTAAGGTAGCGCATATAAAGGTGTTACCCAAGAAGGGGAAGAATCCTCTTGACCCGGGGTCGTACCGCCCCATCTCGCTGATAGATCAAGATCAGAAATTGCTCACAAAAATTTTGGCCAATCGACTGGCTATGTATCTACCCATACTGGTGGGAAAATCTCAGGTAGGCTTTGTAAAGGGCAGGGCTGCAGTGACAAATTTACGCAAGGTATTGACGGTGCTAGAAACAGTCAGGCACGATCCCCAGCCAGGTACCAGGCCGGCACTTTTAGCGCTAGACGCAGAGAAAGCCTTTGATAACATACAATGGGAATGGCTGGGGATGGTGCTAGACAAAATGAACATTCAGGGAGATTTCCGGGTCTTCCTGAAGGGAGTCTACACTAGCCCGCAAGCACACGTTCACTCCTCGGGGTTCCTATCAGATCCCTTCCAATTACATAAAGGAACACGACAGGGTTGCCCCTTGTCGCCCCTGCTATTCAATCTAGCACTGGAACCTATGGCCAGATTCTTGGAGGAATCGGATATGTTCAGAGGCATTCAAGTGGGATCTTGTGCAGTGAAATTAGCCCTGTTCGCTGATGATGTCATACTTTTTATGTCAAACCCTCAGGAGCATTTAGGGAAGGTTTTTCAATTTTTGCAGGAATTTGGGCAATGCTCGGGATACAAAGTCAATATAGCTAAGAGCGAACTGCTGGAGTTGGGCAGGCCATTGCCAAAGACCTTTTGGCAATCCTTGGGTTGCGGGATATCACCGGTGGAACACTGCATTACCTATCTGGGTATCAAAATAGGGAGGGTACCAGACACTCTGTATGGCCTAAATTATCCCCCGTTAATTAAAAAAATACAAGCGGAACTCACTAGATGGGGCCAATTGCCGTTGTCCCTCTTGGGAAGATGTCATCTGATCAAGATGGTTAGTTTTCCTAGATTGCTATACCCCTTTCAAACGCTACCTCTCTTATTGAAGCATGTGGATGTCTCGAAATTGACGGCTTCATTCACTAAATTTATATGGGCTGCGCATAGCACTCACCAAGTTCATGATGGGTAAACAAGAAGGGGGTGTGAACTTCCCGAATGTCAGGGGTTATAACGTGGTCTGTCTTATGCGTCATGTAGTAGATTGGCTTCATGAAACAAGTAATTATTCCAATTTAGATCTGGAAGGGGAGTATGCTTCACCTTGGAACCTGAAAGCTTTGTTACATTGTAGAATCGCTTCTCTTCCGTGCCGTCTCAAAACCTCCATTGTATTGAGAGATACAGTTCTAGCTTGGAAAGTGGTACGTAAGCAGTTTGGGTTACCCCACCTGGTATCGAAGTATATGCCGTTGAGCGGTCATCCGGAGTTTTTACCGGGAATGGACAAGGGGGACGGAATTGCCTCATGGGGGAGGGTAGGCATTGGTAGCGCAGGGGATCTTATGCATACAGAGGAAAAGAGGTGGTTAACTGTGGAGGAAATCACCGCTAAACTCAGACCCATAGTAGATAGAGTCAATTTTTTGCAAGTACTTCAGGTACGAACATTTTGTACCTCCAGGCTCAGGGATTTGAGTAAGGAAGCTACTACGCACACTCTGGAGGAGGTCATAGGTCCAACAACTGGGCGGGCGACCATTTCAGGAATGTATAGAGCATTGAGAGAGGGTTTTGTTCGTCCGCAATTAAGGATTAGTTTTAAAAGCTGGGAACGGTGGACTCAGGATCCAGATATAGGAGAGACCATACTGGGGGGTTGGGAGACGGTACGGAAGAGTGTGATAAATGAGAGCTGGAGGGAAACCTATTTCAAGTTGATGCATACAGCTATATATGGCTTTAATATCTTGCCCTCACAATCTTTCCCTGATCGCATTACAAGTTGTCCCAAGTGCAATACACCACTGACGAATTTGTGGCATGGAGTGTGGGGGTGTGTACATACGAAACGATTTTGGGGGATGGTACAGAAATATATTAAGGACCATTGGAAAACGAATCTCCCAATGACGCCTCAAGCGCTACTATTCCATCAGGCGCGGCCGCCAGAGGAAGAGGGTGCTCGAGGAGTAAGATCACCTCCCGTGTTGGTGCACACGATTTTACTGGTAGCTTTGAGATGCCTCCTGAGTCACTGGTTAGAGGCAGACACGCCGGGGTTAGAATTGATTGTGTCACGGCTGAAACAGTTATTGGTTCTTGAGAGGGTGGAGGTGGAAAGGCGGAAGGAAACGGGAACCAAGAAGCTATTTGATAAGTGGCAAGTATTTATAGAAACGCAATGTACAACAGCCGAAATAGCGGAAATTGTTAGGCCTTTCCAGTACACAAAGTGGTACTGCACGCAGCTCTTGGCAGGCGTTTTAGGGAGGATGCAACTGTGAACCAGCTGGGGGAGAAAGGATGAGTGGAAACTCATTGATGATCTAGGTGGTGTTGGAGTTGGGGGAGTCATGTTTGTTTGGTCCATCTGAAGATCGACAATTATGCCATGTTTCTATGTTGGTGTGTTTATATGTTATGTTGAATTTAATTTAAAAGTTAATCCCATGACAGTTGAGTGCTGCGCACTCATGATGTAACTCTTACGTGAAATGTTTGTAAGAAAATGTGAAAACTGACAATAAAAAGGATATTTAAAAAAAAAAAAAAAATAATGTATTAACCACTTAGAGAACGCTCAAAACATTTTCTACTTCTGGTACTTAACCCCTGTGAAATTATGCCAAATTTACCCAAGATTTCCGAACCTTTGCTGGAAATGCAAGAAAGTACATACATTCATACATCTCTGTCCCCTGATCTCAAAAATCTGGTCCCAAATTTTAGCAAAAAATGTAAGAAACAAATTCTCCCTAATCCAGCTATGGCCTTGTTAACCCTTTAGATTCACTTCCGTTTGACCAGAAAAATGTTACACACATTTATTGCAAAAAGATAAAAAATTGCCCAGTTCTGGAAGGACATTTCTCCGTCATTGAAGTTAATTATTCAGGGTATTAATGATAACTGCTGGTTTGAATTAATGTATACAACTGCTCATGCTATGTTATGCCAATTGGAATCCTTGGTTCAACAGTTCATTTAACAACATCCCGAAGGACTTGTGTGAATTATGATTCCTAATGCATTTCTAAACACTGTAAACTATATCCCGCACTTCTACTGTTATGGTTTTGATATTGTATTGACTTATAATCTATACTTTATATTTTTACTACATTGTGAATGTATATTTTGAAAAAAAAACAACGTTTTTGAATAAAAATCAATGTTACCAGAACCTCATTGAAAAACGCATCAAATTGCAGTAAAAGCACATGCAATTTTTTGGATGCAGTTTTAACCGCAGCCAAACCACAATGTCTGAATGGATAGTAAAGGGTAAAAATTCTTCTTTCTTTTCTATTTACTCCTTGGGGTGGCTAAGAGAAAAATGCATCAAAATCTGCAGTATATGAATCTAGCTTTAAAGTGTACCTGTAAAGTTAAAAAACTCTTTTATGTTTTCCTTTGAACATAATAAAAAACTTTTCAGTATATTATATTTACCTTACTGCAAACGTTAGCCTGCTATGCTGTTGTCTTCGTCCCTGGTTTGCTGCTCCTCCGTCTCTTCTACTGCGGAAGTTCCCACTCGTTGTCAATTGGAATCCGTAGTCAGCAACATCAGACGCTGGCTACGGATTCTATGCAGAACATGTTGACGTGCGCGCTTCAGAGCCTCCTCACTCTAGGCCCTATTCACAGCACTGCTCCCGACATCACTGTTGATATATGGATAGTGATGTCCTGAGCAGAGCTGGAGTCCCAGGCAGAGTGCTAGTAGAGGCTCTGTTCCGGTACACTGGACTCCTGCTCTGCTCCTAACATTACTGTCTACATATGGACAGTGATGTCAGGGGCAACAACAGAGCTGGAGTCTCGGTCTCTGCCTGGGACTCCTGTCCATATATGGACAGTGATGTCACGGACTTCCCCATTGCCGGAGTCCCGAAACAGAGCTGCTTCAAGCGCTATGCCTGGGTCTCCTTCTGTCCTCCTGACATCACTGTCCATATACGGACAGTGATGTCAGGGGCAACCCCAGAGCTGAAGTCCCGGGCAGTGTGCTATTAGCGCTCTGCCTGGGACTCCTGCTCTGCTCCTAACATCACTGTCCATATATAGACAGTGATGTCAGGAGGAGAGAAGGAGTCCAAGGCAGAGCGCTTGAAGTGGCTCTGTTTCGGGACTCCGGCAATGTGGAAGCCTTTAACATTACTGTCCATACATAGACAGTGATGTCAGGGGCAACCCCAGAGCTGGAGTCCCGGGCTCTGCCTGGGACTCCTGCTCTGCTCCTAACATCACGGTCCACATATAGACAGTGATGTCAGGGACTTCGCCATTGCCGGAGTCCTGAAACAGAGCTGCTTTAAGCACTCTGCCTGGGTCTCCTTCTCTCCTCCTGACATCACTGTCCATATATGGA
Organism: Rhinoderma darwinii; assembly: GCF_050947455.1. Lineage (NCBI taxonomy): Eukaryota > Metazoa > Chordata > Amphibia > Anura > Rhinodermatidae > Rhinoderma > Rhinoderma darwinii. The sequence goes on from NC_134693.1 coordinate 54,069,105, forward strand.
CAGTGATGTCAGGGGCAACCCCAAAACCGAAGTCCCGGGCAGAGCACTATTAGCGCTCTGCCTGGGACTCCTGCTCTGCTCCTAGCATCACTGTCCATATATGGACAGTGATGTCACGGACTTCCCCATCGCTGGAGTCCCGAAACAGAGCCGCTTCAAGCGCTCTGCCTGGGACTTCTCTCCTCATATATGGACAGAGAGGTCAGGGGCAACCCCAGAGCCGGAGTCTTGGGGCAGAGTCTCTACTAGCGCACTGCCTGGGGATCCCGACGCTGAGGAAGCCCCTGACATCACTGTCCTTATATGGACAATGATGTCGGGAGCTCCCAGAGGTATACGTTTAACGTATACCTGTGACGGATGCCATACAGTGGCATGTCACCCATAGCCTCTCATGTTAAAAAACATATACCGTGTGGTATATGTTTTCTTGATGGGATCCCTCATAATGGATTAGCTTAGTCTACTACGCTATTCCATTCTTTTTTTTATTACAAATTTTTTATTTGTGTTTTTACAGGTTCGGATGTTGGACTACTTCGGATTCGAAGACTTCTTCGATGACGGCTGTTTTTTTTCTTAATAAAATGGTTAACGAGGGTTGAGTGGAGGGTGTTTTATTTCAATAAAATATTTTTTCTATGTGTTTTTTTTTTACTTTATTACGACTGCCTTAGCAATGGCCACTGTCTGATTGACATCTTCCATTACTAAGGCGGGGCTTAGTGTTAGCCGGTGAAAATGCTAACACTAACCCCCCATTATTATCCCAGTACCCACCGCCACCAGGGGTGTCGGGAAGAGTCGGGTACAATCCAGTACCCGACCATCTGAAGTGATGGTCGGGCACTGGGGCGGACACAGGCTGGTATTATTAGGCTGAGAAGGTCCAAACACCATGGTCCTTCCCATCCTGGTAATGCTAGGCTGCTGCTGCTATATTGTATCTGGCTGGTTATGAAAATGGGGGGGGGGGGGGGAACCCTATGTCCTTTTCTTTTCAATAATTGATTTATTTAGGAACGTAATGCTTTACAGGGGTTATGCATGAACAAAAAGATCACTATTAAACAAGCAGACAAGTGGGTGTAGTCCTTCTTATGGATACATCAAAATATTTAGCTGAAATACAGAGACAACTAGCTGACACTGAGGAGGCGATGTCTTTTCAGTCTCCCGGCACTCTGGTAAAATTAATGTGGGAGTAAGTGACAGCAGAGCGTGATCTCGTGATATCACGCTGTGCTGTGGATTAAGCTGGACATGAATGAAGAGAAGTGTATGATGCTGATTGGTAAGCGTCATACGCTTCTCTTTACTACGCCCACTTGGTGAAGAGTAAAAAAACGCCCACTTAGGCATTAAGAATAAATCTGCATAACACTTAAAATGCTCATAACTTTTTAAAAAAAACAACACATTACTTACCAACATTAAATCGCCCATTAGATTAGGTAGAAGAGCAGTTATAAACTGGTGACAGAGCCTCTTTAAAGAGGCTCTGTCACCAGATTTTGCAACCCCTATCTGCTATTGCAGCAGATAGGCGCTGCAATGTAGATTACAGTAACGTTTTTATTTTTTTAAAAACGAGCATTTTTGGCCAAGTTATGACCATTTTTGTAGTTATGCAAATGAGGCTTGCAAAAGTCCAAGTGGGTGTGTTTAAAAGTAAAAGTCCAAGTGGGCGTGTATTATGTGCGTACATCGGGGCGTGTTTACTACTTTTACTAGCTGGGCGCTCTGAAGAGAAGTATCATCCACTTCTCTTCAGAACGCCCAGCTTCTGACAGTGCAGATCTGTGACGTCACTCACAGGTCCTGCATCGTGACGGCCACATCGGCACCAGAGGCTACAGTTGATTCTGCAGCAGCATCAGCGTTTGCAGGTAAGTCGATCTTACCTGCAAACGCTGATGCTGCTGCAGAATCAACTGTAGCCTCTGGTGCCGATGTGGCCGTCACGATGCAGGACCTGTGAGTGACGTCACAGATCTGCACTGTCAGAAGCTGGGCGTTCTGAAGAGAAGTGGATGATACTTCTCTTCAGAGCGCCCAGCTAGTGAAAGTATTAAAAACGCCCCGATGTACGCACATAATACACGCCCACTTGGACTTTTACTTTTAAACACACCCACTTGGACTTTTGCAAGCCTCATTTGCATAACTACAAAAATGGTCATAACTTGGCCAAAAATGCTCGTTTTTTAAAAATAAAAACGTTACTGTAATCTACATTGCAGCGCCTATCTGCTGCAATAGCAGATAGGGGTTGCAAAATCTGGTGACAGAGCCTCTTTAAGCCCTAGGGGACTCAACTTTGACTTCAGTTTTAAACCGTTTACATAAAGGCAATTCGTATGCTGAAATGTACTTTGTGCATATTAGATTTTTTGATTGTTTTTAATCATTCACTTATATAAACACCCTTTGTTTGTGTTTTTTTACAGCAACTTATCTATTAGGACGCACACAAACCAATCAAAACCGTGGAAAGGGATCAGAAAATGAGATTGGATATATTCACAGTAAAATTGTCTATATGGATTTTATGTCCTTGTTACTGTCTGCATAGACCGCTGTTCACATTTGCTGTTATGACTGTATACATAATATATTAGTTTTATCTATTATTGCGCTGGACCATGTTTGGACTTTTTGTGATGTTTCTACCATACCATCATTATGTATTCTGTATTGATGGAATGGTGGATGCCTGTTGCGCTGTACCGAGCGGCAGATGTACGCTCGCGCTTGCACACTTCAGATAATTGAACCAGGGAGCTATGACTCCCAGCTCCGTGAGTCTTTAGCAGAATTGGTCGCTATTGCGCTTTCACGGTTATCCGGCGCATTCGCACTAGGACTGATAGCCGCCATTTTATTGAGGTATTGAAGACCCTCTGGTTTCTGTACTTCAGACAGGCGCAATGGTATTGTTTAGACGCGAAATAGAAAATGTGTAATTTTCTATGAATAACCTTAGCGGTCATGGATCGGTACACTCAATGGTTGCGGTGAGGTTTGTGGACGCCCAATATTCACAATTGTCTATTATATATGTGATAGAAATGAATAAACGTGGAGTTTGGGAGAAGTATACACCAGTGGATGGGATGTTTACTGGGGTTGCTAAGATACTAATGGTGACTCATCCGCACATGTGTTGTGAGTGCTGGATGTAGGGGGTGGGGTATATAAAGCCACTATGTACAATCACTTGTATGCTTGACAAAGGTGAGTTTGCCTACCAAAACGGTGCAGCTCTGTATGCACTTATTTGATGTACCTGTTTGAAAAAGTCTACAGCAACTTTTTTACACTGCTAAAGAGTATCCGTGGTGCTGTGTCCTCCTCGACCATATTGATGCTGGATTAGCTATCCCATTGACAGCGTGCATACTGGAGCTCACCTGCGTGCAGGTTTTTCTTCTTTGAGATATATATATCAATCCCATTCTTCATATGGGCCCCCTGTAACTTTCCAACGGCCCTCCTGCGACTCGATTTCGGTGTGCCGTTGGTTGGCATGGCAGCCTGGGGGCCTGATGAAGGCTCACAGGTCTGCCATCTTTGTACTCCTATGAGGCTTCATAGGAGACTGTCAGTATCACAATATACTGAAGTACATTAGTATTGCAGTATATCGTGCAAGCAATCTAACGATAGCTGGTTCGTCCCCTAGGGGAACAAGTAAAAAACAGTAAAATAACTTTTTTAATAAATAAAACAAAAAATTAAAAGTTCAAAAAAACACAGTTTTCCTTTTTTACCCTCAAGCACAATGTAAAAAAAAAAAAGATAAAAAATGAACATCACTGGTATCGATGCGTCCATAAAAGTGTGAACTATTACAATATATCATTATTTAGTCCGCACTGTGTACGCCGTAAAAAATAGAACCGCCAGAATCGCTGTTTTTTGGTCACTTCATCTCCCACAAAAAAATTGAATAAAACGTGATCAAAAAGTCTCATGTACCCCCAAATGGTACCAATAGAAACTACATCTCACCCCGCAAAAAACAAGCCCTCACACCGCTCAACCGATGGAAAAATAAAAAAGTTTTGCCTGTCAGAATGTGTCGACAAAAAGCTAATTTTATTTTTAACTATCAGTTTTTTCCTTGTTAGGCTATGTTCACACGGAGTATTTTGGGGGAGGAATATCTGCCTCAAAGCTCCAAACGGAATTTTGAGGCAGATATTCCTCCCCCAAAATACTCCGTGTGAATAGCAATGATCGCGCCGTTTTTCGCCCGCGGCCATTGAGCGCCGCGGGCAGAAAACACGCTTTCTCCTGCCTCCCATTGAAGTCAATGGGAGGTCGGAGGCGGAAGCGCCCGAAGATAGGGCATGTCGCTTCTTTTTCCCGCGAGGCAGTTTTACTGCTCGCGGGAAAAAGACGCCGACGCCTCCCATTGAAATCAATGGGAGGCGTTCTCGGGCCGTTTCTGCCGAGTTTTGCGACGCGGTTTCCGCGTCAAAAAACTCGGCAAAAGACCCCGTGTGAACATAGCCTAAGGCTGGATTCACACGAGCATTTTACGTCCATAATGGACGGAACGTATTTTGGCCGCAAGTCTCGGACCGAACACACTGCAGGGAGCCGGGCTCCTAGCATCATAGTTATGTACGACGCTAGGAATCCCTGCCTCTCCCGTGGAACTACTGTCCCGTACTGAAAACATGATTTGGGGCATTGCTCGGTTTACACGACCGTAGTGGTGGTGTGCACGGGCTGTGACTTGCGGCTCGGACGGCCGCAGAGTGTCACCCGCGGCTGCACGCAAATCACGGGCCGTGCAAATTAATTTCAACGAGCCTGGCCTGCAAGATGCGGCCGTAATAAGACACGTCTGTTCTCTTTGCGGTCCAGGCTCCTGGGCAATGCACGGACCATGGAAACCAGGACATGTCTTCTTATGGCCGTGTTTGCGGTCCATGGTCATAGAAATAAATGCACGCGGCCATGTGCACGGCACGTGATTTGCGGGAGGCCCGCGGGTGACACTCTGCGGCCGTCCGAGCCAAAAATCACGGCCGTGCACACCACTACGGTCGTGTGCACGAGGCCTTACTTATATAGAGCAGTAATATGGTCGTGAGCAGGAGCCCTCACATCATCATAATACATGTAACGGAGCAGTGGTGCAGGATTTTATACTACGTCAAAATCAGTGCAGTTGGTGGTGCCAGTTGTCAGTCCCCTTCCCCCACACAGAGCCGCGCAATGGTTGCAGAGATCGCCCCTCGCCCTGTAGTTACATGGGTGGCGCTGCATACACTACAGCGGAGGGTGAGGTATATCTCTCGGGACTGCAGGGAAGCTGCCTCCTGGTCTCCATGTGTACGAGCCGTGTCCCGCTGCTGTTACTGTATACACAGAGGTCGCTGGTGAGTACCCCGGCTCTCTGTACCGCCCCATCCCGGGACCTCAGTTATATGACCGATGAGAGGTCGAGTAAGGACACCACCGGCCCTGGACAGCACACTTCCGCGGAGCAGCGACAGGAGAGCCCGGGGTCTGATAAGGCAAATGAGGCCTCAGTGACCGCTGACGTCCTACGAATAGTAGAAGCACATGAGACGGCCTGCCATGTAAGAACCCTAGCGGGAGGGGTGAGGGGACGACGTCATTACTATAGATGTTACGTCACAGTGTAATGTCTTCTGGTTCTTGCACTAATAATACACATATAATATCACTGTTATGTTACACAGCAATATGCACAGCACAAAGTGCCCCCATAACAGAGCCAGCAGTAAGCTTATCCCCCTCCTGCTCAGCTCCAGCGCCCGATAACTGGGACAGCCACAGCACCCTTACACCCTGACTTTATCCTCTGCAGTGCGAAGTGTGAGATCCGCATCAAATCTGCAATAAAATCCACGAGGTGTGAATCAGCGTAATGGTCCATTCACACGTTGCGGTTGAGGTGCAGTTAGAACAGCATCGAAAAACCTAACCCGAAAATGCAGTTTTACTGTGATTTGATGCGTTTTTCAATGCAGTTAAAAACTGCACCTAAACCGCAACGTGTCACAGAGTTTTTTGGCGCTGACGCCTCCTGAGGAAAACTTAAGAGAAACGTGCGTCGAGGAGGCTGGTTACACTCTGTATGCTTCCCTCTGGGTAACCTACCATAATTCATGTAGTTACTATTTTCTGCATTCATCTTTCTAAGGCCTTATTCACATGAGCATATTTCACGTCCGTGTTACGTGCGTTAAAACAACGGACGTCAATTCAATGGGGACATTCAGTTTTTTTCACACAGCGTGTGTCCGCTGCGTGAATCTCACTGCATGTCCTATTCTTCTGCTTTTTTGCGCATCACGCACCCATTGAAGTCAATGGGTGCGTGAAAATCACAGACGGTACACGGACCTCATCCGTGTGCTGTCCGTGATTCACGCAACAGTTGCTAAAGTGACGAGATGAGATGATACGAAAACGCGTAACATACGGATGACATACGCGCGTAAAAAACGCAGACGCGCACCGTACACGGATGTCACACGGAATTGCAACGCGCGCAAAACGATGCGTTTTTTCCGCATGCAAGATGGACACGCTCGTGTAAATCATGCCTAACACTGACTAGAGCGATTGTGACACAACTTTATACAATGCATTGTATCCTATACTAGTAAAGGCGGTTTTACACTGGGCGATTATCGTGTAGACGAGTGTTCATTGAACGCTCTTGCCGATAATTGCCCTTTGTAAACACGGCAGCGTTCAGCAGATTAACGAGCAAAACGCTGGATCATCTGCTGGTCGTATCGTTTTAAAAAAGTAAAATATCGTTGTCGGCAGCGCATCTTGGTGTGTAAACAGGGAGACGCGCTGCCGACATGGTAATAACGTATTGGGACGAGCGTTCAGAGTAACGACCGCTCGTCCCCATTTATAGCTCCTTGTGACAGGAGCAAACGAGCGCCGATCAACGATGTGTTAACGAGGGGCTTAACTCTGATAAGTTGTAGGTACTTACTTTGGATATCATTTTTTGTCGCTGTGAACATTATTTGATACATCCATCAGTTACTATTTCCCTGTGTTAGGGCATAGACACACATAGACCTTTTGTGTAACATTTTTTTGTGGACACATTTAGGCCTCATGCACAATTCCGTTGGCCGTGGTACGGCCGCTAATGACGGATCCGTGAAACACGGACCGCACACGGATGGCTTCCGTGTGTATTGTTTCACGTACCAAATGAATGAAAAGGCAGAGACTGTTCAAAAACTGATTATTAACACATTAAACGGATCCTATTTTTGTCGGAACGGCCACACAGTTCCGTTAAAAAAAGTGTTCATGGCCCCATTGAAATGAATGTGTCAGGGTGCGATCAGTTAAAAAAACCTGATGTTCCAATCACTGAAGAAAATAACTGACGTGGGCATGAGGCCTAAGATACATATACTGAGTGTCTATTTGTATGAATATATCATGTGGATTGTTCTGGTAGCCACCCACAAATATTTCTTACAGGGAAGTTAGTTATTCTTTGCACTGTTGCACTTTATGTATTTAGTGGGATCATTTATCCATACTTTAGTTGTATATTTTTGGTGCATTAAATTAGAGTGTATACTGGTTAAGAGTTGTTTCCATATCTTTAGGGCTTATTCAGACGAACGTGATATACGTCTGTGCAACGTGCGTGATTTTCACGCGCCTTGCACGGACCTATGTTAGTCAATGGGGCCGTGCAGACTGTCCGTGAGTTTCACACAGCGCGTGTCCGCTTCGTAAAACTCACGACATGTCCTATATTTGTGCGTTGTTCACGCATCACGTAGCCATTGAAGTCAATGGGTGCGTGAAAATCACGCGCAGCACACGGAAGCAATTCCGTGTGACGCCCGTGATTCGCGCAACAGCAGTAAAACTATGAATGAAAACAGAAAAGCACCACGTGCTTTTCAGTTTACAAACATACAAACAGTGTCATAATGATGGCGGCTGCGCGAAAATCACGCAGCCACGCATCATATGGTGATGACACACGGAGCTGTTATGGACTTTTTGCGCGCGCAAAACGCACACGCTTGTGTGGATCCGGCCTTACTTGGTTCTGTAATTTTAATGTATCTATATATAATAAAATGTATATTTTAATTCATACAATTATGTCTCTGAGGATCTGTGATTCGCATGACTTCTGTCTGGTTGATTATTAGTTGTTGTATAGATGCACACGACCATTGTTTTTTTTTTGGAAGTATGCTATCCATCTTTTTAATGTATAGCACACTGACCCATTCATTTCTATGGCCCCATACACTCGACTGTGGTTTTTACAAATCTGTGTGGGGACTGTGGGACTGAGCCGCAAAACTCAGAGCAGGTCCTATTCCTTTCCATGTTTGTGGCTCAGTCTCACCTATTCAAGTGAATGGCGATGTAAAGACCACTAACAGCTCACGGATGCCATCTGTGTGCTGTCCGTGTTTTTTACGGACCGCAAAATACAAATGGTCGTGTGCATGTAGCCTAAGGCCTTGAATTTCAGACCGAAAATACGCAGCAGAATACAGTAGCTGCAAAGTGAATGAGATGAAACAAATCTCATCCACACGTTGCATAAAATTTCCAAACCGAAATTGACCTGCAGTGCGTATTTTTCATACCGCGGCATGTCCATTCCTGCTGCGGAAAGTGGCTGAATTGCTGCGCTTTTCAGAGGAGATGTCACCAGCTCTCAACATTGAGAAAAACGCAGAAAAATGTGCACCATTTTCTGCAGTAACACAGGAAATGGTGCTGTTTTTCCGCAGTGGAATTTCTGCTACTTTCTGCGGAATTGCTGCAGAAATGTTCTGCAGCTATTCCGTTACGTTTGGACAAGCCCTAAGGCCTTAATCACACGACAGGGTCCGAGTGTCGGCCGATAAAAATGGCCATTTTGGACCGTTTTTCCCGGCCGTTTTGCTTCCGTTCCCGGCCGTGTTGCCGTTTTCAACGGCCGATTTTGACCCATTTTGCATCCGTTTTTTTCCCTGTCAATTTTAAAATCGGATGAATTTCATTTGTAATTTTTTGCCACACACTGCCCTCTGTAGGTTGTGCCACACAGCCTCCTGTAGGTTGTAACACACACCCTCCTGTAGGTTGTGCCACACAGCCTCCTGTAGGTTGTGCCACACAGCCTCCTGTAGGTTGTGCCACACAGCCTCCTGTAGGTTGTGCCACACAGCCTCCTGTAGGTTGTGCCACACAGCCTCCTGTAGGTTGTGCCACACAGCCTCCTGTAGGTTGTGCCACACAGCCTCCTGTAGGTTGTGCCACACAGCCTCCTGTAGGTTGTGCCACACAGCCTCCTGTAGGTTGTGCCACACAGCCTCCAGTAGGTTGTGCCACACAGCCTCCAGTAGGTTGTGCCACACAGCCTCCTGTAGGTAGTGCCACACAGCACCCTGTAATACCACACAGCCCCCTGTAGTGCCACACAGCCCCCTGTAGGTAGTGCCACACAGCCCCCTGTAGGTAGTTCTACACAGCACCCCCCCATAGATGGCACACCTCCCCCTACCTGTCTGTAGATAGTGCCACCGTTCCAGGAGAAATCCCTGACTACAATGTCCATTTATGGATAGTGAAGTCAGGGACTTCTCCTGGAGCGGAAACACTGGCCACAGGGCCGCTTCACTGTGTCCAGTGACGTCAGGCACTTCTGAAGCGGAATCCCCGACCCTGTGGCCGGTGTTTCCGCTCCAGAAGTCCCTGACTTCACTGTGTCCATATATGGACACAGTAACGTCAAGCACTTCTGAAGCGGAATCCCCGGCCACAGCGTTGCTGAAACTGTAGCCGGGGATTGGGGATTCCGCTCCTACAGGAGAGCAAACAAATACCCTTCTCCTCCTCACATGCACTTCACATTGTGAGGAGGAGAAGGAGAGAGCGCGAGCGACGAAAGACACGGCCGTCACTCGGGACACATTCCAGTGATGGCCGTGTATTACCAGGCCCCATAGACTTCTCCCGGCCGAAAATAGGGCATGTCCCATTTTTTGACTGTCAGGTTTCCCGTGCCGTCAAAACATCGGTCGTGTGAATCGCCCCATTTGGGGTCTATTGTTCCTACTGCGGCCGTGTGACAGCCGTTTTATGAGCGGCCGTCACACGGCCGGGAAACCCTGTCATGTGAATAAGGTCTTGGGCCTCATGCACACGACCGTAGCCATGTGCACGCCCATGATTTTCGGGTCGGCCGGCCGCGGACTGTCAGCCGCAAGCTGCCCGCAAATCGCAGGCAATGCACATGGACGCGGCCATTATTTTCAATGAGCCCGGACCGCAGAAGTCGGCCGTAATAAAACATGTCCGTTCTTTCTGCGATGCGGGCTAAAAACTACGGTCGTGTGCATGGCCCCATAAAAATGAATGGCGCCGCAATTCTCCCGTGGATTTTCGGGGGAATTGCGGCTGCCAAAGCACGTTCGTGTGCATGGGGCCTTCGAGTGGCAGTTGTAACTTGTTCATAAGTTTATTTACACAAGGAAAATTTGTTGCAATAATTTCTATGACTGTTCTGTACATCTGAAAGGAATTTGCAAAAATCCATGTGCACGGCACAGAAAGAACCACATTCAGATTCATGGAACAGATCTTGAGTCACAGAAATTTGCCGCTTTTAAATTTCAACTAAGGCCGGATTCACACGAGCGTGTGCGTTTTGTGCACGCAAAAAAGGCGCCGTTTTGCGTGCGCAAAAGGCACTTAACAGCTCCGTGTGTCATGATCATATGATGCGCGGCTGAGTGCTTTTCGCGCAGCCGCCATCATTATGACACTCTGACGTGCGTGATTCGCGCAACAGCAGTGAAAAGTATGAATGAAAGCACACCACGTGCTTTTCTGTTTACAAACATACAAACAGAGTGTCATAATGATGGCGGCTGCGCGAAAAGCACGCAGCCGCACACCATATGATCATGACACACGGAGCTGAAAAGTGCCTTTTGCGCACACAAAACATTGCGTTTTTTGCGCGCGCCAAACACACGCACTCGTGTGAATCCAGCCTAACATAGGTCCGTGCGAGGCGCGTGAAAATCACGCGCGTTGCACGGACGTATTTTACGTTCCTCTGAATAAGCCCTAAGAGTAAGGGTATGTTCACACGGGAAACCGAAAACAGCCCCTGATTTTCAGCCGTTTTTTAAGCAACTTGCGTTTTTTTTACAGCTGTTTGTCTATTGAGACAATGAAAACTGCTCCAAAAAACGGCTCAAGAAGTGACATGCACTTCTTTTTTTAACGGGGGAATTTTTTTACACATAGTTTTTAAATAAACTCGTAAAAACCGCCCCGTGGGAACGGAACGCTGTTTTTCTCATTGAAATCAATGGGCAGATGTTTGGAGGCGTTCAGCCCCCCGTATTTTCAGCTGTTTTTCGGGGAATTTACGGCCCGAAAAACTGCTGAAAATAAGCCGTGTGAACATACCCTGACAGTCACATGTCTGGTAAGTGTAGTGCACAAAAAAGTGTTTATAGTTGTATAAAAGGATGTTAAAGTAAAAATACTTTTTCCTGGAGTGATGGGTGCACCTTCCATTTTGATAACATAATCCCCCATTTCTGTCATGGGCGATTCTGGACACATTGCCTCCTGTTCTGCAGAGATATTTTTATATATTTATAGTTTCATGTGCCATCCCCGTACTATGTATAATGATATACTTCTGTTTCTCCTAACTAGGGCTGGGCCATATGGCTTAAAAATAAAATATAATTATTTTGTTTTCAAACTTTTCCCATGAGAGACATTTATGACATATCCACAGGATATGTCATAAATGTCAGATAGATGCGGGTCCCACCTCTGGGACACGCACCTATCTCTAGAACGGGGCCCCCTAAACCTCGTTCTACCTTTTTGTACTCCCTCTGCCTCCCCAGCCACTTCTTGACTATGTGGTCGGGAATTACGAAAACAGCGTAGCTCGCTGAGCTACACTGTTTCCGTAACTCCCATACTGTGAATAGCAGTTATGGAAGCAGCATAGCATGCGAGCTACACTGTTTCCGTAACTACCATCCAGTTCTATGGGACTTACAGAAACAGTGTAGTTCAGCGAGCTACGCTGTTTCCTAAGTCATAGTCGGAATTCACCTGCTTCTGCCGCAACACAGAGCGGCACAGCGGGATTTAGGGGGCCCTGTTCTAGAGATAGGTGGGACCCGCATCTATCTAACATTTATGACATATCTTGTGGATATGTCATAAATGCCTTTCATGGAAAAACCCCTTTAAGAACAATTATGGGGGTGGCTTTAGGTGCCTAACAGTCCAGGAAATGTTCAGTTTTTACCACACGGGCAGATTTACTAAGACTGGTGTTTAATAAGCCAATCTTAGTCGGAAACCAGCAAAAGAAAGATTACACAAATTTATGCACAAGCCCGCATCGCGAGCTTGGTGCGCCATAAAGTGAAATCTTTGCCAGCCACGAGCCAGTTTCTGGTGTAAATTATAGTAAGTTTGCCAGTGGCCAAGCCCCACTCCCTTATTTTACATTGACGCAAGCGACGGAAATCTTCAAAAAGTTGCAAATTATTGTACAAAGATGTTGTGCACTATAACATGTGACTTTTTAACGCAATAATACTAATATAAAGCCGTTCTTAAATTCCCCCCGAGTCATTCTATAAGTATAACATCAAATTTTACAAAATCACCAACCGAGTTTAAATGATTTGATTAATTATTTTTCTGTCAATGTAGTTTAAAGCATTTTGTGTAAAGAAACTAGCCATATACTGGAGATCCCATGCCAGACTATGTCTATTACTATGACATTAGCACGCATTATACGGTATTTACCATTCCAGACCCTATATAAGCCGTCATAGACGTTTTCTGTGAATGATAGAAAATGAAAAGTAATTAGATTTTGGTTCACATTTTTCTTGCTTCTTGTCATGAGCAATTTTCTAATGCCCACTGAGTGTCAGTTCTCCAGCACAGGCGGGATTTTAAGCTGACCATGCTCACAATAATTAATATGGCATGTGGGATGGAGAATTGTGCGTACAGAGAACTGTTTGGAATTAATTGATTATATTTTAAATTCCAGTGGTGTATGTTATGGTTCATTGCTGAAATGTTGACATTGAGCAGAATCACATAGGGCCGCTCTCTTCACACTCTGACATCCCTTTCCAAAGCTGTATGAGAGGACGGTGGTGACAGTGACACAACTGACAGGAGGGAGCAGCTTTTCTCTCAGCAGTCTCTATTTAAAGTGTGTACCCGACGCAGAACATGTTTACACGTATAGCTATTCTAGGTTAGAAGTTGAGTAACTTTTTAAATACACTGTATTACTTATCATGTACTGATCCTGAGTAACAACATATATGAGAGCCCAGAGCTGTATTCACAATTCTGCTGACTTCCCGCCTGCTGATTGTCTGCGCAGAGCTTGTTCTAATGATTGTGTAGATGAAGTGTAGTTGTCACATCAGGTGCTGTACTGTATGAAAAACGTAGACCGCCTTCATGCGTGGCATGCTTGTTGCAGATTTTCCGTGTATATCATTCACTGAAAATCCAGACAAGTACAAATACAAAACATATTCACACACACTGCAGAGAAGAATCAGTGCCAATTGGAGGGTATGTTGCAAATTTTTAAGTCCACAGCATGCCCTGTCATAGAAGTCTTCTAGGAAATCTACAGCAAAATCTTTGGGACACATTCAGATTTCACTGCAGATTTCAGGCCATCTCCGCAGCGGAAAATATCTGAACATGGCCTTATTGTCCCTACTATATTATTGGAGATCAGCTGAGATGTTCGGGTATGTTTTTAAAAACAAATGCGTAAGAAGACGCCTTGTAAGAAGAAGTGTATGTCTCTTCTTGCGCCATTTTTGGAGCCGTTTTTCATTGACTCAATAGAAAAACAGCTCCAAAAACGGGCGTGAAAAACGCAGCAAAAATGCTAGTTGCTTAAAAAATGGCTGAATATCAGGGGATGTTTTCCCTTGAAAACAGCTCCGTATTTACAGCCGTTTTTTGTTAAGCGTGTGAACATAGCCTAGTGTTCACACTGCTTATTTTCAGGCTAATTTCGGAGCAGAAAAGACTCGTTTTACGCTCCAAAATACACTTGAAAAATACACTTGAAATAAGGCACATCTTCACATGCTTAACAAAAAACAGCTTAAAATATGGAGCTGTTTTCAAGAGAAAACAGCTGATTTTCAGCTGTTTTTTTAAGCAACTTTCGTTTTTTGCGGCGTTTTTTACGACTGTTTTAGGAGCTGTTTTACTATTGAGTCAATGAAAAATGGCTCCAAAAACGGCTCAAGAAGTGACATGCACTTCATTTACGAGGCGTTTCTATACGCGGCCGTTTTTAAAAACGGCCGTGTAAAAAAAAAAGAAGCCCCGTGGGAACGGAACGCGTTTTTTTTCCATTGAAATCAATGGGCAGATGTTTGGAGGCGTTCAACCCCCATATTTTTTGAAGTTTTTCGGGTGTTTACGGCCTGAAAAATGGCCGGAAATATCCCGAGTGAACATACCATAACGCTATGTTTACACGCTAAATTAAAAACGGCTGTAAAATATAGAGCCGTTTTCAAGGGAAAACTGCCTCTGATTTTCAGCCGTTTTTAAAACATCAAATGTTTTTTGATGCGTTTTTTGGAGCCGTTTTTGTAGCTGTTTTTCTGTTGACACAATGAAAAAAAGCACTTCTTTTTACGGGGCATTTTATACGCAACGTTTTTTCAAGCGGCCGTGTAAAAAACCGCCCCGTCTGAAAAGAACTACATTTTTCCCACTTGAAATCAATGGGCAGATGTTTGGAGGTGTTCAGCTTCTGTTTTTTCAGGCGTTTTTCGAGGCGTTTACGCCCTGAAAACACAGCGTGTGAACATAGCCTCACACGTTGCAGATTTTCTGCCCACAAATTCGGATGGAAATTCCCCAGTAATTATGCTACATGTGAACGTAGCCTTAGATTGTGTCTAATAACGAGGTTGTCAAATGTTTTTCAATGACAACCAGCAGAACTGTGAATGCAGGTCTGGACTGTGATACAGCAGATACAGTTCTGTAACTTAATATAAGTAATGTAGTGTATTCGCAAAGTTAGGGCCTGTTCACATCACCGTTCATTTCCGTTCCGGGGTTCCGTCGGAGGGTTCCGTCGGGTGAACCCCGCAACGGAAATGAACGGTGATGTGAACAGGCTCTTATTCAACTTTATAAAGATTTTATATGTACAGTGCTGTGAAAAAGTGTTTGCCCCTTTCCCAATTCTATGTTTTACATATTTGTCACACTTGAATGTTTCAGATCATCAAACTACTTTTAATATTAGACAAAACTAACCCAAGTAAACACAAAATGCTATTTTTAATTGATTTCATTTATTGAAGGAAAAATGCTGTTGAGTCCTAGCTGGCCCTATGTTTAAAATGAATTACATTCTTAACTACTAAATCAACCAGTTCACTGGGTACAATTTCACAAGTCAAACCTAGGCATGATTACTGCCAGTCCTGTTGAATCTAAACATCCTATAAATAGAACCTGTAAGGCAATGTGAAGCAGGATAGAAAGTCTCAAAAAGCAGCACACGATGCCACGTTCTAAAGAGATTCAAATACAGATGTCAAAGTCATCGAAATCTAAGAGTCTGGAAATGATTACAAGACCATTGCTAAAGCTCTGGGACTCCATCAAACCACAGTGAGAGCTATTATCCTATACGGAGAAAACTTGTATCAGTGGTGAACCGACTCAGGGGTGGCAGGACTACCAAAATTTCACCAATAGAGCAACGACAACTCAACGTCACAGGTCACAAAATAACCCAGACGAACATCTAAAGAACTGCAGGCCTCACATGCCTTCGTTAAGAAATAATAAGAAAGACACCGGGCAAAAATGTCATTCATGGGCGCAAACCACTTCTGAAAAGTATAAGAACACAAAGGCTCATCTTACATTTGACAAAAAACATCTAGATGACCCCCAAGACTTTTGGGATAATATTTTCCGTGGACTGATAAGTCAAAGGTAGAACTTTTTTTTAAGACATATTCACGTGCAGCTAACACTGTTGGTATGATATTCTTGTAGTAGAATGCAGTCAAACATGCTGGTGGTGATGGTAGTTTGATGGTCTGGGGC
Source organism: Rhinoderma darwinii (assembly GCF_050947455.1). Taxonomy (NCBI): domain Eukaryota; kingdom Metazoa; phylum Chordata; class Amphibia; order Anura; family Rhinodermatidae; genus Rhinoderma; species Rhinoderma darwinii. Next base: position 54,085,281 of record NC_134693.1, read on the forward strand.
TGCTTTGCTTCTGTAGGACCCGGACAACTTGTCATAATTGATGGAACCATGATTTCTTCTATTAGAAAATCCTGAAGGAGAATGTTCGCTATCAGTCCGTGACCTAAAGCTCAAGCGCAGTATTTGGGTTATGCAGAAGGACAATGATCCGAAACACACAAGCAAAGAGTGAATGGCTCATAAGAAACAAAATTTAAGAGGCCGAGTCAAAGTCCTGACTTGAATCCCATTGAGATGCTGTGGCAAGACCTTAAAAGGGAACTTTATGATCGAAAATCCTCCAATATGGCCGAATTAAAACAATTCTGCAAAGAAGAGTGAGCCAAAATCCCTCCACAGCGCAAGTTATCGGAAATGTTTGATTGCAGTTGGTACTGACAAAGATGCCACGACCACTTATGATGTTTAGGGGGGACAATTACTTTTTCACATGGGTGATATAGGTTTTGAATTCATCTTTATCCTCAATATATGGAATGATCATTTAAAAGCTTTTTCACAGCACTGTATATAAACTATAAAAACGTGTTCAAAGGTGGACATAACTTTTAAGTGAAATTATGTTTATACGACATGTATGGAAGAAATTCTGATAAAAGCCTCTTTCACACGGAAGTATTTTGGTCAGTATGTTGTATTTGTAAACTAAAACTAGGAGTGGATCCAAAACACGGAAGAGGTACAAGTCTTTCCATTATACTTTTTTCTCTGTGTAGGTTTCACTCCTGGCTTTGGTTTACAAATACTGATGCAAAATACTGACCAAATACTGCAATATGAGGGTATGTTCACACGCTGAGTAAATAACGTCTGAAAATACGGAGCTGTTTACAAGGGAAAACAGCTCCTGATTTTCAGACATTTTTTAAGCCACTTGAGATTTTTGCAGCGATTTTTACGGACGTTTTATGAGCTGTTTTCTATAGAGTCTATGAAAAACGGCTCCAAAAACGTGCACTTCTTTTTCGTGGCGTTTTTCAAAACGGCCACGCAAAAAAAAACTGCCTATTGGAACAGAACGCCATTTTTCCCATTGAAATCAATGGGCAGATGTTTAGAGGTGTTCTGCTTCCGATTTTTTGGGAGTTTACGGCCTGAAAAACGTCCGAAAATAGGCCGTGTGAACATACCCTGAAAGTGGCCAAACTCAGAACTGCATTATGCAGAACTGTGCAAGTCCAGAACCAGAAGACGAGCATAGAGAACTAATTCAGAGACTCCTATGATTAAAAAAGTTCTAGCAATTTTCCTTTACCATTTTATTTTGGGCGGTCTGCGTCAAAACGCTCTACAATTACGAGTTTATTTAATACACTTTTCTATGACTGTCGAGTAATTCATAATATCTGATTATGTGGCACCCATCAGGTACTGTTAATTCCATATTAAAGGAATTTTACTGGGTTTATAAAATAGTTCAAGAGCAATAACGCAAACATGAAACAATTCAGAGTAAGTCCTTTAGGCAAATACTCTTTGGTCAAGTTATTAACATTTCTATTCATTTGCATCGTTATTATTTCTGATTCTTTCAAATCTAGGGGACTACCTTTATTACCACCATTACAGGTCCCACAGTGGTTGCATCGTGAATGGCAAATCTTTTTACGTAGTAACAAGGTAGCAATGGATGTATCACTGCAAAAGAAAGACAATTTGCCAATGTGAAGTCTGCGGAAGCAGGTTGTCCACTCCTGAAAAAGCTGTAATAGTCGCCATATTGGTTTCATCCAGCTTCCCACATACAGATAAAGGCCAGTTTACTTTGGGTATTTATCATCACTATTCACTTTTCCCAAGCGATTGTAACAATAATTGACCAGTGTGAATGTAGAAGATCATCGATAAAACTATCGTTTAGCTTTTATCCAGATTGATAGCTTTTTTTCTTCGTGGCACTATCTGTGGCATGATCAGTACATGCTGCTTGTAGCGACATTTACTCTCAGCCTTGCTGTCTAACAGGCGGCTGTCCTCTAAACATCACTGTTTGTAAAATGACATCGGTGTTCCACATTTTCGTTTGTCAGTGGTTCAAACTATTGACGCGCCATTACAAAACTGTACATCGTGGTGCGGGAGTTGAAGCATGGAGCGGGCTCATAGTGTTCAAATTCCCTAGGGGAGTAATAATTTTTTTTCAAAATAGTCACGTTTTTAATAATGTACAAAAAATTCTAAAAAAACCTCCTCCCCTTTTCCCATTTTTCCTCTAAACGAATTAAAAAAATAAACAAAAATGGTATCGCTGGGTCCGTAAAAGTCAGAAGTATTACAATATAACATTATTTACCCACATGGTGAACTCCGTAAAAAAAACTAATTAAAAAAAATACAGAATCGCTGTTTATCAGTCACCTTAGCTTTATAAAAAATTTTTGTAGAAAAAGTGATCAAAAAGTCGTATGTACCAATAAAAACTACAGCTTGTCCTGCAAAAAATAAGCCTTCACACCGCTCAATCAACGGAAAAATAAAAAAACGTATGGCTCTCCGAATATGGCTTAAAAAAACGATATAAATATGGTACCGCTGTAATCGTACTGACCAGCAGAATAAAGTTAGTTGTCGTTTTTTCCCGCACGGTGAAAGCCATGGAAACGAAAGCCAAAAAACAATGGAGGAATCCATTTTTTTCCAATTCCACCCCACATAGAATTTTTTTCAGTTTCCCAGTACATGATATGCTACTTGAAATAGTGCCAATAGAAACTACAACTCCTTCTGCAAAGATTAAACCCTGTAGTGGTTCGGACAGCACTCGGTGTAGGTGGGTGCACGAGTAGGGGAACAATCCAGTAGAACAGTATAAAGAGTACACGGCACATCAATTTGGAGTGCAATTTTTATCTTATTTTATTATGCCAGTGGATATATGCATGGCAGGTTTCGGTCTTAATCGATCTTCATCCGGCACTTCAGTCGTTTTTGGGAATGCTAATGTTAAGACACACGTAGGAGAGCGGCTGGCTGCATAGAAAGCCTTTCCACCACTTCAGTGACAGAAAAATAAAAAAAGTTATGGCTCTTGGAAGGCGGAGAGTGAAAAATTAAAAATGGATTGGACTTTAAGGGGGTTAAAAACCCATTAAACCCAATGCCCTATTAGAAAATTTTGACGTAACGAAGGAGCGGTCCTCTATGAGCCAGAACGGAGAGACGATTCTGCTCTGGCATACTCGGGCTGTCTATTTGGATGTCCTGAATGGCCACCATGTAACACTACATTTGCCCTGGCTGGCCGTGGCTGTTTGCCAGCAGTGGTAGAGCCAGACCCATGACAATCGGTTGGCAACAATCTGATGGGGTTGTCCATGATAAAACAACCCCTTTCAGAAAATAATTCAGTGACTAAGGCTGGATTCACACGAGCATGTTATGTCCGTAAAGGACGGAACGTATTTCGGCCGCAATTCCCGGACCGAACACACTGCAGGGAGCCGGGCTCCTAGCATCATAGTTATGTACGACGCTAGGAGTCCCTGCCTCTCCGTGGAACTACTGTCCTGTACTGAAAACATGATTACAGTACGGGACAGTTGTCCCGCAGCGAGGCAGGGACTCCTAGCATCGTACATAAGTATGATGCTAGGAGCCCGGCTCCCTGCAGTGTGTTCGGTCCGGGACTTGCGGCCGAAATACGTTCCGTCCTTTACGGACGTAACATGGTCGTGTGAACCCAGACTAACACTTACTGATGTATTTTTTTCTATTGTAGGAAACATTTTGTGTGTGGTGATGTAGTTGATGGTACAATTTATTCTATACTTTTCTTAGACTATCTACACATGTACTTTGTTCACTTTTGATGATTTGCTCTGCAGTTCTGACCTATTCTCCATACAGAATTGTTATAAGGATCAGTGACCATGCCGCCAGTTTGGTTTACAACATTCTGTGTACAGAATTGTTCAAGTGTGAAACATGCAAAAACCCTTGTCTGGCAAGGTCTACAAAAGTGACAAGGTGTCTGAGGCATTACCTTCCTATTTGCCTTCATTTATTGCAGCAATTATTGCAGTGCTGTACCGATGAAATAGTCTTTGGTTTGTCATCTGACTGTGACATTGACTATACGTTTTTTTCCGAGGTAGTTTAAATATCAAAATGTGTGTGTCTCTTTAAGGCTGGACAAGACGGATACACAGATCCACAGACTGGATATTTTGTTTTCACCAGATTAGCTCATCTGAGAAGAGGTCAATGCTGCGGCAGTGCATGCAGGCATGTGAGTACCTTTGCATTTTTTACTGTGTTCAGCTGAATACAAGGTCTGTACACCCTTCTTCAGTTTTCACTGTCCGTTTTGCTTAAGCGTTAATACTCGATTTCCATTACGTTTGGGGCATATATTTTAGTGGAACAGCTTTTTTACTTACTGTATGTAAAACACGTATCCAACGTTATGACATACAGTTAGATACACCTACCCATTGACTTTCATTATAAAAAAATATATGTACTTTAGCTTTTACCTTTTTTTTTTTTTATTAACTGTAATTTTGTACATGGGTTTTCGCCGGGTTTTTTTAAATCTAGAAAAAAAAACATACCTTGAGAATACTGCATTTTATAAAAAATCCACGGACCCAAAAACAAACCAAAACGCTGTGTATGTAGGCTTCTCATATCTTACCATAGACTTTAGAGTAAGATCTGCCCACAGCATAGGTGCAAATAAAGGGCACTAAAAACACTACCAGAAACATAACTAAACGCGATTTGTGAATCCAGCTTAAAAGGGCTCTTATCTGAAGATTTAGTATAACAGGGTTTTTCGAGATTAATGAAAATACTTTGAATGAACATATAATATAAAAGTATTAAAATGCTGATCACAATGACTTGTCATCCATATTGACTACAGGTCACCATTCCATAGGAGGTCAATTGCACCCTGCCACAATGACGTTTGATCGATAGTGACGTCACTAAGGCCTTATTCACACGAACGTGTTATACATCCGTGCTACGCACGTGATTTTCACGCGCGTCGCATGGACCTATGTTAGTGAATGGGGCCGTTCAGACTGTCAGTGAATTTCACGCAGCGTATGTGCGCTGCGTAAAACTCACGACATGTCCTATATTTGCCCGTTTTACGCGCAGCACGCACCCATTGAAGTCAATGGGTGCGTGCAAATCGCACACGGCACATGGAAGTACTTCCGGGTGCCGCGCGTGATGCGCGCTACAATAGTAAAATAAATAAATAAATGAATGAATGAAAACAGAAAAGCACCACGTGCTTTTCTGTTTGTAAACATAAAGCCAGAGTGTCATAATGATGCCGGCTGCGCGAAAATCACGCAGCTGCGCACCATTTGCTGATGCCACACGGACCTTTTGCGCGCGCAAAACGCAGCGTTTTTTTGCTCGTGCAAAACGGACATGTCCGTGTGAATAAGGCCTAAAGCCGGATTCACACGAGCGTGTTCAGTCCGTGATATACGGTCCGTATGTCGGCCACATTTCCCGGACTGAGCACACTGCAGGGAGCCGGGCTCCTAGCATCATAGTTATCTATGATGCTAGGTGTCCCTGCCTCGCTGCGGGACAACTGTCCCGTACTGTAATCATGTTTTCAGTACGGGACAGTTGTCCCACAGCGAGGCAGTGACTCCTAGCGTCCTAGATAACTATGATGCTAGGAGCCCGGCTCCCTGCAGTGTGTTCGGACCGGGAAATGCGGCCGACATACGGACCGTATATCACGGACTGAACACGCTCGTGTGTGTGGGGCTCCTTAGTAAGTTAAAGAGTTTAATATTATTCTATTACATGTCCACACAAAGCTTTTCATGCACTTGGAATACTCTTTTAGGCACACTGCACACGTAGCAGATTTGTTGCAGGTTTTCCATCTGAATTTGCCCGTAAAAAACCCGCAGCAGAAGACTTTTTTTCAGGCAAGTAGATGAGATTTAAAAAATCAAAAAAGTTAATTAAAAAAGTCATTCTGTTCTGGATGATCACAGCGGATTTCACCATTTGAAAAAAATCTTCTGCGTGTGTGGGTATCCTGGAAGGGCACCTTCAGTTGCGATCTCATACCTGACCTGACATCGTGCACAGGTCCTATTAATAATGGCCATGGCAACTGTACCACCCAGCATGTAGAAGCGTCTCTCCACGTCTGGGCGTGGTAAGCCATTTCAACTGGATGTATACTTCAAACAAATTCCACAGGCGACTACAAATTTCCTTGCATGTCTAAAAATCAATGGAAAGTATTTGTGGACCTGTGGACGGATTTCCCCTGCCTAAGATATATTCAAAAGCAGATTTGTTGCAGAAATTTTTGAGACTGAAAGAGCTCGTCCACATCTAGCGAAAATGCTGCGTATTTTCCGTCCGGAATTGCGGACGGAAAATACTCAGCAGAATAGAGAAGCTGCAAAGTGGGTGAGATTTAACAAATCTCATCCACACGCTACGTAAATATTCTGAGCAGAAATTGACCTGCGGTGCGTATTTTTTGGACCGCAGCATGTCCATTCCTGCAAGTGGACAGAATTGCTGCATTTTTCAGAGGCGATGTCATACTCTCCCAACATTGAGAAAAACGCAGCAAAATCCGCAACATATTCTGCAGTAAAAAACGCAGGAAATGATGCGTTTTTGTTGTAGTGGAAAGTCTGCTACTTTTAACGGAATTGCTGCAGAAATTTTCAGCAGCAATTCCGTTATTGTGGACAAACCCAAAATCTGTTCCATACCTCTGAATGGGGTTCTTTCTGCAGCATGGGCGTGCATTTCTGAAAATGTCACTTAGATGAATAGGACAGTCACATAATAAATCTGTCATTTGTGACTTTATATTGTGAATTTATCATAGGGTATTCATTAACGTTTATATCCAATGTGTAACATGAGGCAGTATGTGTTAATTTTTCATGGTACATAATTTAGGAAATAACATGTATCCATTTTCTGTTTTTTGCAGTGTCCTTTTGGCCAGGAAAATGTTAAGGATTCCACTAAAAAGAAGCAATTTAATTCCTTTTTTTATATATGACAGCTGAGTTCAATCTTTCAGCAATTTTCATTAATCGTGTGGATTTTAGAAGATAGGACCACAAAGCAATTCTTTTAGTCCCACAATTGATGCAGTCTTTCTAGTTAATATTCCTAAGTAATGAATTCAATGTTAATTGTAATAAACATTAAATGGAAAGCAAATGTTCTCAGTCATTAGTGTGTGCAGACAATGTTACTCTGTACTCTAGATGCTATGGTTATCCTTGCTTTCAATTTTATTTTTATTTTTTAATCAATTTCTAAGTAGTTTTACTGCTTCATTTGTTTTTGTTGTGAAAGTTATTTTTATTACATTTGGCACACATAAAAACACTTGTGTAGTAATTCTACATAAAAGGCATTTTTTTCTGAAATTTGTGTAAATAGTTTTTTTCCTGGAAAAATTTATATTACATATTATTATTTAAATCATACCTCCAATTATTTAGAAAAACTTGTAGTGCAGGACAGTGCACAATAATTGTTATCCTAAATAATTTGCATTGCAGATTCTGTGTCCAAATAGCAGCACGGACCTGCCACCGTCCGTGCTGCGGGCGGCTCATAACTGCAATAAGAGGAAAGAGTATCCTGCTCTGTCTCCTAGGCTCCTGTATTTGGTACGGAAGCCAGCAATGTAGGTGTAAAGGATCTGCCAGGCACAACTTCTGGGTATGCGCCCATGGGTAATCAGTCTGCACCTGGTTCTATGTCTCTGAGACTGACTCCATCTTCCACCACTCAGGATGGCAGGCTTAGGAGTGGGAGAGCCTATCGCAGCCTGGCCAGACGGAGCTAGCTCCCGCCCTCTGTCTATTTATACCTGCCTTTCCTGTTCCTCCTTTGCTTGTGATTCTTCTCGTGTGGTTTCCTGGCCTTGCTGCAGCTCCTAGCTATTTGACCTTGCTTCATACTGACCCCGGCTTACTGACTACTCTCCTGCTCTGCGTTTGGTACCTCTTACATTCCTGGTTTGACTCAGCTCGTTCACCTCTCTTGTTGCTCACGGTGTTGCCGTGGGCAACTGCCCCATTTCCCTTTGCTTGTGTCCCCTTGTCTGTTTGTCTGTCGTGCACCTACTGAGCGTAGGGACCGTCGCCCAGTTGTACCCCGTCGCCTAGGGCGGGTCGTTGCAAGTAGGCAGGGACTGAGTGGTGGGTAGATTAGGGGGGATGACAAACATCAAGTGAACACCTGTCCTAGGCGTAAGAATAAGCAGCCGGAAAACTTCCGCGCCTAAGTGATCATCGGGGAGGTCACTTGGGCGCACAGGTATTTCCCGTAAATATGAAACGTAATAAAATCTTGCTTCCCTTTCAGGTCTCTTTTGGTGGTAGGTCTGCTACCGGCAGTGCCTTCGTGGATTCAGGGTCTTCTGCTAATATCATGTCTGTGGAATTTGCTATGTCTCTAGCTATGCCTTTGATTGATTTGCTTAAACCTGTCCCGGTAGTGGGTATTGACTCCACTCCCCTTGCTAATGGTTATTTTACTCAGCATACCCCTGTTTTTGAACTCCTTGTTGGCTCCATGCATTTGGAGCAGTGCTCTGTACTGTTGATGCAGGGATTATCGTCCAATTTGGTTTTAGGCCTTCCCTGGTTGCAGTTGCATAATCCCACGTTTGACTGGAATACTGGGGAGCTTACCAAATGGGGTAATGAATGCTTGACGTCATGTTTTTCTGTTAATTCTATTTCTCCCCCTGAGGAGGTGAACACGCTACCTGAGTTTGTTCAGGACTTCACCGATGTTTTCTCTAAGGAGGCCTCCGAAGTGTTACCTCCTCATAGAGAATACGATTGCGCTATCGATTTGGTACCAGGAGCTAAGCTCCCTAAGGGTAAGATATTTAACCTTTCTTGTCCCGAACGTGAAGCCATGAGAGAGTATATCCAGGAATGCCTGGCCAAGGGTTACATTCGCCCCTCTACTTCTCCGGCAGGTGCTGGCTTCTTCGTAGTGAAGAAGGATGGTGGTCTTAGGCCATGCATTGACTACCGTAACTTGAATAAGGTCACTGTAAGGAACTAGTATCCCCTTCCTTTGATTCCTGATCTCTTTAATCAAGTCCAGGGGGCCCAATGGTTCTCTAAGTTTGATCTACGGGGGGCGTATAACCTTATCCGCATCAAAGAGGGGGGTGAGTGGAAGACTGCGTTTAACACGCCCGAAGGTCATTTCGAATACCTAGTCATGCCCTTTGGGTTGTGTAATGCCCCCGCGGTCTTCCAGAATTTCATAAATGAGGTTTTAAGAGATTACCTGGGGGTATTTCTTGTAGTATACCTTGATGACATACTTGTGTTTTCCAAGGACTTGTCCTCCCACATTGAGCATGTCAGGAAGGTGCTCCAGGTCCTTCTGGGAAAACAAACTGTTTGCTAAGACCGAAAAATGTGTGTTTGGGGTGCAAGAGATACAATTTTTGGGTCAAATCCTCACTCCTCATGAATTCCGCATGGACCCCGCCAAGGTCCAGGCTGTGGCGGAATGGGTCCAACCTGCCTCCCTGAAGGCGTTACAGTGTTTCTTGGGGTTCGCTAATTATTACAGGAGATTTATTGCTAACTTCTCGGTCATCGCTAAGCCTCTTACGGACCTCACTCGCAAAGGTGCTGATCTCCTCCACTGGCCTCCTGAGGCTGTCCAGGCTTTTGAGGTCCTTAAGAAGTGCTTTATCTCGGCCCCGGTGCTGGTCCAGACCAACCAAATGGAGCCATTTATCGTGGAGGTTGACGCATCCGAGGTGGGAGTGGGGGCTGTCTTGTCCCAGGGTACCAGGTCCCTCACCCATCTCCGTCCCTGTGCCTACTTCTCCAGGAAGTTTTCGCCCACTGAGAGTAACTATGATATTGGCAACCGCGAACTCTTAGCCATTAAATGGGCATTTGAAGAGTGGCGCCAGTTCCTGGAGGGGGCTAGGCACCAGGTAACGGTCCTTACCGACCACAAGAATCTGGTTTTCCTAGAATCTGCCCGGAGGCTAAACCCGAGACAAGCTCGATGGGCGCTATTTTTTTACCAGATTCAACTTTTTGGTTACCTATAGGGCTGGGTCTAAAAATATTAAGGCCGATGCACTGTTGCGTAGCTTCATGGCCAGCCCTCCTTCGGAGGAAGATCCTGCTTGTATTTTGCCTCCTGGTATAGTCGTTTCTTCTATTGATTCTGATTTAGTCTCTGAAATTGCGGCTGATCAAGGTTCAGCTCCCGGGAACCTTCCTGAGAACAAGCTGTTTCTTCCCCTGCAACTCCGGCTAAGGGTACTTAGGGAAAATCATGACTCTGCACTATCTGGTCATCCAGGCATCCTGGGTACCAAACACCTCATTGGCAGAAACTATTGGTGGCCTGGGTTGCCTAAAGACGTTAAGGCCTACGTCGCCGCTTGTGAGGTTTGTGCCAGGTCCAAAACTTCCAGGTCCCGACCAGCGGGCTTACTACGTTCTTTGCCCATTCCCCAGAGACCTTGGACCCATATCTCCATGGATTTTATCACCGATTTGCCTCCATCCCAAGGCAAGTCGGTGGTGTGGGTGGTAGTAGACCGCTTCAGTAAGATGTGCCACTTTGTGCCCCTCAAGAAACTACCCAATGCTAAGACGTTCGCTACCTTGTTTGTCAAACACATCCTGCGTCTCCATGGGGTCCCTGTCAATATTGTTTCGGACAGAGGGGTACAATTTGTTTCTTTGTTTTGGAGAGCTTTCTGTAAGAAGTTGGAGATTGATCTGTCCTTCTCCTCTGCCTTCCATCCTGAAACTAATGGCCAAACTGAGAGGACTAATCAGTCTCTAGAACAATATTTAAGGTGTTTTATCTCTCACTGTCAATATGATTGGGTCTCATTCATTCCCCTCGCCGAATTTTCCCTTAATAACCGGGGCAGTAACTCGTCAGGGTTCTCCCCCTTTTTCTGTAGTTTTGGGTTTAATCCACGATTCTCCTCCGTTTCACCTGGTAGTTCCAACAATCCCGAGGTAGAGGTCGTTCATCGGGAACTGTGCACAGTCTGGGCCCAGGTTCAGAAGAACCTTGAGGCGTCCCAGAGTATACAAAAAACTCAGGCTGATAGAAGACGTTCTGCTAACCCCTTGTTTATGGTCGGGGATCTGGTGTGGTTATCATCTAAGACCTTGCGCCTTAAGGTCCCGTCCAAGAAGTTTGCTCCCCGGTTTATAGGGCCGTATAAGGTCATTGAAGTCCTCAATCCTGTCTTCTTCCGACTGGAGTTGCCCCCATCTTTTCGTATACACGACGTGTTTCATGCCTACCTCCTTAAACGCTGCTCCCCGTCCTGGGCTCCCTCGAGGAAACCTCCTGTTCCCGTTCTCACCCCTGAGGGGGTGGAATTCGAGGTGACCAAGATTATGGACAGCAAGATGGTCCAAGGCTCCCTCCAGTACCTGGTCCATTGGAGAGGATACGGGCCTGAGGAGAGGACTTGGGTACCCGCCCGGGATGTTCACGCTGGGGTATTGGTCAGGAAGTTCCACCTTCGTTTCCCCAATAAACCAGGTCCACTTAGAAAGGGTCCGGTGGCCCCTCATAAAAGGGGTACTGTAAAAGATCTGCCAGGCACAACTTCTGGGTATACGCCCATGGGTAATCAGTCTGCACCTGGTTCTATGTCTCTGGGACTAACTCCATCTTCCACCACTCAGGATGGCAGGCTTAGGAGTGGGAGAGCCTATCGCAGCCTGGCCAGACGGAGCTGGCTCCCGCCCTCTGTCTATTTATACCTGCCTTTCCTGTTCCTCCTTTGCTTGTGATTCTTCTCGTGTGGTTTCCTGGCCTTGCTGCAGCTCCTAGCTATTTGACCTTGCTTCATACTGACCCCGGCTTACTGACTACTCTCCTGCTCTGTGTTTGGTACCTCGTACATTCCTGGTTTGACTCGGCTCGTTCACCTCTCTTGTTGCTTACGGTGTTGCCGTGGGCAACTGCCCCATTTCCCTTTGCTTGTGTCCCCTTGTCTGTCTGTCGTGCACCTACTGAGCGTAGGGACCGTCGCCCAGTTGTACCCCGTCGCCTAGGGCGGGTCGTTGCAAGTAGGCAGGGACTGAGTGGTGGGTAGATTAGGGCTCACTGTCTGTTTCCCTACCCCCCTGTCGTTACAGTAGGATCACATTACATTCTACAGTGATGGCTCCTGTACTGGATACAGGAGCATAGGAACAGAGCAGGACGCTCTCTCTACTATTTCACAGCAGCCGTAGGCCATGCTGATATTTAGAGAATGAATCTGCTATGCAAGTTATTTAGAAAAACAATTATTGTGCACGGTCCTGCACTATAATTGTTTTTCTATATAATTGCAAGTACACTTTAATATTACACTCCTCAACATTGAAATTGCAACACCAAGAAGGAAATGTTTTGGAATTGGGGAAATCACAGGATGGATAGATATGTTCATGAAATGCAAATGATTAAAAAAAAATGGAAACAAAAAATATTCCAAACATGTTGATTTGTTCAGTATCGAGTATGAGTGCCGAAAATACACGCACTTACACACCTTGGCATGCTATCAATAAGGTTATTAATGGTTGTCTAAGGAATGTTATGCCACGCTGAATGATGTTACAGATGTGCTCGATGGGAGACAATTCCGGGGACACTATAGCCCGTGGTAGCATATTTAGGCCACACAGACTGCTCACAGTAGCACGAGCAACATGCAGCCTGGCGTTGTCCTGTTGAAAAACGTCCTCTGGGACACTGGAGAAATGGCCGTCCCATGAACAAATCAATGTAACGCCGAGCTATTAGTGTACCTGAAATGAAGACTAGAGGGGTCCGGCTACAGTACAATATGCCACCCCACACCATAATCCTGTGAGTAGGACCGGTGGGACGTTCCCTTGTGAAGGCCTCTTCATGGCGTTGCCCACATGGTTTCCAGACTAATCTCTGATTATCATTGTGTCCGAGACAAAAACGGGACTCATCGCTGAAGAGGATAGACCTCCATTCTAGTCTCCATTGCCATCTTTCTATGCACCATGACAGCCTTTGAGAGCGGTTGCGTGTGGTCAGTGGAACACCTGTAGCTCGTAGCCTAATGTCGTGCAAACGCTTTCTGATGGTTTGTGTCGACCCTGGTTGCTGCCTTAGGCTTGGGATGTGATGTCCAATTTCACTTGCAGTACAGAATGTATCACTACGCGCCAGTCTTTCAATCAGAGGATCATTCCATGTACAGGTTCGCCTCCGTGCACCTCTTGCTGTCATTCTTGTTCCTTATTGTTCCCCAACCTCTGGGACACACAATGTTGAACAGTGCTGACATCTCGGCCTAGGCGCGTATCGATCTGCCGGAGTGATAAACCAAGGTCTCTCGGTTCAAGGACTATGTCCCGCTGCGTTTGTGACAAGTGGCGATAACTAGTGCGTAGACAAACAGGAGGCAACGCATAATCATCCCACATCACTTGATCCGATTTTTGAGGTTTCACGTGGCTAAAAAACTTTGCTTTCAATCTGGCTTTTCCCTTCCCACATGCCACAGATTGGAGCTAGGTAATTTAATCATTTGCAGATCTTAGTGATACGTGCTACTTCCTCGGTTTGCATAAACGTATGGCTTCTCCTTCTTGGTATTGCACTTTCAATGTTGAAGAGTGAATATTACCACCATACATGGTCCAAGGCTGCTGCTAAGCCTGATCGTCATGTAAGAGAAAAAGTAAAATGTGTATCATTGCGGTATATAGGATCTCCTCAATGGTGAAAAACATCCGTGGTCTGAAATTTAAGATAAATATTATAGGTTTCTTTATGTACGAATATTATTAACCCCTTTCCGACATTTGATGTATGGCTACGTCATAGCCGGGTAGGTGAAGTATGTGAGGCCGCTCCATACAATGCGGGTGTCGGCTGTATGTTATAGCTGACACTTCACAATAATGAGCGGGATCGCGCTCGAGCCCGATCCTGCTAGTTTGACCCGTTAAATGCCGCGGTCAATAGCGACCGCAGCATTTAAATCGTTAGAGTGGGGCGACCCCCTATAGCAGATCATCACGCTCCCCGCAATGCAATCGCGGGGTGGCTTAATTGTGCTCCTATTAAGCTTAATAGAAGCCTGTCAGAAAGACGATATACTGCAATACATTAGTATTGCAGTATATAGTCCAAGCGATCCAACGATCGCTGGTTGAAGTCCCCTAGGGGACTAATAAAAAAAGTAAAAATTAGTAAAAAGTTTTTTTTGTGTAAAAAAAAAAATAAATTATAAAAATATTAAAAGTTAAAAAAAACCCTGTTACCCATTTCCCCCCTAAAGTATTGTAAAAACATAAATAAACATAATTGCCATTGCTGCATCCGTAAAAGTCTGAACTATTACAATATATCATTATTTAACCCGCACGGTGAACGCCTTAAAAATAAAAAAAGGTAACCAGAATCGCTGTTTTTTTGGTCACCTCATCTGCCGCAAAAAATGGAATAAAAAGGGATCAGAACCTCGCATGTAGCCCAAAATGGTAGCATTAAAAACTACAATTTATCCCGCAAAAAATAAGCCCTCATACCACTTAATCAACGGAAAAATAAAAAAGTTATGGCTCCCAGAATTTGGCGACACAAAATACATTTTCTTTTTTACACTTAGTTTTTTCCCTGTAAAAGTAGTAAAACATAGAAAAAACTATATATATTTGGTATCGCCGTAATCGTATTGACCCACAAAATAAATTTAACATGTTGTTTTAATCACAGCGTGGTTAATTCCGTAAAAATGACGCGCAAAAACAATGGAGGAATCACAATTTTTTTCATTTTCTACCCCACAAATAATTTTTTTCCATTTTCCTAGTACATTATATGGCACAATAAATGGCGCTACGAAAAACGACAACTCATCTTGCAAAAATCATAGGACTATATCAACGGAAAAATTTTAAAGTTATGGCTTTTGGAAGTTGGGGAAGAAAAAATTAAAATGGCCACCTTTCAGCAAATAGTCACATTACAAAATAATACAATGTGAAAAAAATATCCTACAAAATTGCATATGAAAATAAAATCGTTTTATATAACAACTAATACCTATTTTTCCAACCAACGAAAACTTACCTTTTATAATCTATGTGTGTTACTCACTTTGACCGGCTTGAGCAGCACGTGTCTCCGAGTAGCTGTGACTCCAGTTGACAGCCGCGTCCATTTTCCAGGCAACTCGATGTCTACACTTCTGCTTTTATCTTCCCTGCTGGATCCGACCACGGCCCTCCTCCTCTACATGGCCGGTAGCATTGGATTTACAGACCAAATGGCGCTCCTAGATAACGTCGGTCCTAGCAGCCTGTTGAATCTGGACTTCAGCCTTCACTCCTCGCCTTTAAATCAAGGTACTTCCTTTTGGTTTGGCAATTGTTCCTGTTGCTATTTTGACTCTGTTCCTGACTATGATCCAAACCTTGACCTTGTTCTTGGATTATTCTCCTGTCTCATCCTTAGGTTTTGTCACTCAGTTCCTGTTCTACTCTTGATATCGACTCCTGGCCTAACTCCTGCCTACAGTTCTGTCTCATCCTCTGGTTTGCTCATTTCTGATTGCTGACCCCTGGCTATGTTCCTGACTCCGCTTTATGTTTACAGTTACAGCGTCCATGCAAAAGTATTTGTGAAAGTAGCTGTGGATAATTTTTACATGTGCATCTGCAACCAGGAGCCTCACTGCGCTCCTATCATATATACAGTCCAAGAATCAGATATGTAGCAGGATATGCACAACAACGACACCTTACTTGGGCTTAGAAGTAATAAAAAGACATACTCACAACTGCAAGTCGCTTCAATTGGACTAATTTCAGTCCTTTTGAACATTGTAAAAGGAAAAATAAAAAAGGACTGGAGTTTGTCCTATTTAAGCGACTTGCAGTTGTATGTCTTTTCATTACTTCTAAGCCAAAGTAAGGTGTTGTGCATATTCTGCTACAAATCAGATTTTTGCACAGCTACAGAGTGCCGCCAAGCAGTAACTATTATGGGGACGGAGATCAGGAAATCCGACCGGGGATGTCCATACTGTAGCTCTTTGTAGGTGTTAGGGGTGAAGATCAGTGAGATTCCTTCCTTAGACTCTGCACTCAAGTCTAGCCAGCGCCAAACCGATGGCAGTTTAGAGGATCCACTTCACCGGTGAGAATTGTAAATGTATTTTATACTGTGAACAAACAATTATTGAATACACACATCGCCAAGCATATATATTAATAGGATCAGTCATAATATCCCCGTATGATTTACTCACTCAATTGGCCATTGCCACATCCACCTGAGAATGTTGTGTAGGCGAAACATGTTAAGGGGGCTGTTGCATTGGTTTTAATAGCAGTCTCAGCATAGGTACGTAGAAAAATAGGGACAATTGTGCTGGGTGAACTGCAGCCATTCCATGGACAGAGTATGATCGGTCTCATAGATACCTATGCTTAATGTACTGAAAAATGTTGAACTTTTTTTTTTTAGGGTAGAATGAAAAGAAAAAATGCAATTCCGCTATCGTTTCTCTGGGTTTCATTTTATGGAGTTCACCATGCGGTAAAAATGGTCAATACACATACGGCGATACAAAATATTTATAGTTTTTTGTTATCTTACTACTTTTACAAAATAACACAAAAAAAATAGTTTTGTGTTGCCATATTCTGATAGCGTAGGTTCAGTGGCAGTACCCAAGAAATCCCAGTGACACATATATATCCGTCACAGAGCGTGAATTAGCCCCCGATTGTGAGGGATATATATGTCACAGAGCGTTAAGTGGTAAGACCTATTTTACTTTTTTTTTGTCCACTAGGTGACGCTATTAACTGCTACATCGAAGTGGTTAAACAACCATTATTGTCCACTAGGTGATGCTATTAACAGCTACATCGAAGTGGTTAAACAGCCAGAATTGTCCACTAGGTGACGCTATTAACAGCTACATCGAAGTTGTTAGACAGCCAGAATTGCACTTACCTCCGGTCCCGACCATTAAAGCACTTTGTCAGTTGTCATATACAGCCCACACCCGCTGCGTATGGAGCAGTTTCAACTCCTGAGCCCACTCCATACATCACACTGTGATATCCGCTGCACATATACAGTGAATGTCGCTAGGAGTTTAGCCCAGCTCTAGGAAATGCTCATAATGGAAGATAAGTTTACATGTAATTTGAGGAAAAAGATTAAAACTACTCAAGTGACATAGTCCAGATTGTCACAGTCCAGTAATTCCTTTTTTCTCAAAGGCATTCAGTGAGGGGTCTATGGGATGCTTGCTACTTGCAACATCAAATTTTAATAATGACTTTGTACAAGCACTCTGTCCCTTATAAAACAGATGTATTTTGCTAAATATATCCTTTTGTTTATTAAAGGAGACCTACAAAAATACAAAACACCTAAATGGGCCTTTTTAATGCAAACGATTTTTTTTCTTATGCTGAGATTTGATTACACACAATGTTGTAAAAAGGTTTTGAGGACTTTTCCATTTCCATAACAAGACTTCATCGGACAGAAATCAGAAGGGGACATGTTTTCATTAGATTCCCACTTCACCCATTCAAGCTTTTCAGGCCTTTTTAATTTTCTTTTGTAGATCTCCTTCTGGTGACTGGAAAATAGGTATGCCCCATCTAATTCCAAAAGAGCCATCATCGATTGACATAGGTTTATACCTAGTAGAGTTAGTGATACGTTTTTGTTTGTTTTTTCAGTGTTTTCTATCCTGCGATGGAACTTAAACATATGGTCTGAATCTATATTTAAAAACCTATATAGAGACTAAACATTTGCAGCAGGGCTGGCATGCTGCTGTTATAGGTCGAACCCATTTTTTTTTTTGTTAGAAACAAACCAGATTTGACAGCAGATGCTTGCAGATTTTTATTTGTATGGGGTACTTTTTATTTTTACAGTTGTAAGGTGGTGCCATGTTGTCACGATCTGTGGGTATGTGGACCCACTAGGCCGTAACGCCGAAGCAGGATAGCAGCTAGCCAAACAGTGTACTTAGTCAATGTCTACATAGTCCAAGCACAAGGGTACCTGTAGCAGTTCAGACAGTAGTAACGGCTTGGCTCAGATGGGACGTTGGCAGCAGACACCAGGTGTGGTGTAACACAGCATCGGCGTGACCAATGACACAACATGACTCCAACATTCTAAGGCACAGGAACAATGGTAGCACGGGATACAGGTAGCAGGTACGGGAACACTGGGAACAGGCTAACACTAAGGGACCATTTGCAAGACTAACACAGGTAAACACAACAACGCTCGGGCAATATGTGAAAAGGGCAAAGCCCTTTTTATAGTCCAGGGTGATCATGGGTTAATTGATGATTATTTTCATGTGCGCGCACCCTACGGGACACAGCAGAACGGAGCGGAAGTGAGCGCTGGCGTCTCCTGGGGAGGAGATGTGGGCTAATGCTCACAGATCCATGGCTGCGTCCGTCGGGGTGTGAGTAACCCCGACGATCTGCGGCCGTGGACTCTACAGTAACCCCTCTTACGCCCCCTCTTCTTGGGACCAGAGCAAGAGAGGGCAGGAGCATTAAGGTTCTCTTCTGACTCCCAGGACCTCTCCTCTGGATCAAACCCCTTCCAATACACCAAATAAAACGTTCTTCCTCCTACTTTTTTGAAGTCCAGGAGCTCCTTAACCTCAAATACATCGGAAGAACTGCTGGGAGCAACTGCAGGGCTAGGCATTTTTGTGTAGCGGTTCAGGACCACAGGCTTCAGGAGGGACACATGAAAAGAGTTGGGGATCCTGGGGGTAGGAGGCAGCCGAAGCTTGTAAGAGACGGGGTTAATTTTCTGTAGGATCTCAAAGGGTCCGAGGAACCTGGGAGCAAACTTGTATGACGGCACCCTCAGCCGGATATTCCTTGAGGATAGACTTTGGTAACTGGCTCTCTTCTCTTAGCATCTGCTTTTCGCTTCACGCAATCGACTGCCTGCAGAATAGAGGACCGGAATTCTGCCAGACCTGTAGAAAATCTCCAAATGCAGAGTCAGCTGCTGGTACCCAGGATGTTGCCGGAACAGGAAGAGCAATTCGTGGATGTTGGCCATGGACAATGTAGAATGGTGTGGAGATGGTGGACTCAATTGTGTTGTTGTACGAGAACTCGGCACCATGGAAGAAGCTGTACCCAATCATCATGATGCATGGAGATGAAGCTGTTAAGATAATTCTCCATGATTTGGTTAATCCTCTCGACTTGGCCATTAGACTGGAGATGATAGGCTGAAAAAAAGTCCAACTTCTAGGAGTTTACAGAGGGCTCTACAGAATTTCGAGGTGAACTGACACGATATGAAGAGGCAAACCATGCAAACGGAATATGTGCTGGATGAAGAGATTCGCCAGCCCAGGAGAAGACTGTAGGCCGGTCAGCGGGATAAAATGAGCCATCTTCGAGAACCGGTCCACCACCACCCAGACCATATTGCATCCTGCAGAGGAAGGAACATCAGTTACAAAGTCCATTTCTATATGTTGCCAGGGAGCATTGGGCACAGGCAGAGGTTGGAGCAGACTGGCAGGCTTGGAGTGAGCAACTTTGTTGGAAGCACACAGTGCAGGACTAGACAAAGTCCACAATATCTTTGGGCAGTGTGGACCACTAGAAATGATGGGCAATCAGATCTCGGGTCTTACGAGCACCCACGTGCCCAGCCAGTTTGGAGCTGCGCCCCCAGCAAAGGACTCTCCTCCTGTCTGCCAACCGCACAAAAACCCTCCCCGGAGGGATGTCTCTAACTTGCAGAGGATTAGCAGAAATAATACAGGATGGGTCAATGATACTTTGCGGAGGATCCACGGTGTCTTCTGTTTCAAATGACCTGGACAGAGCGCTACACGGAACGAAGGGCATCACCAGGTATTCGTAGTGCCCGTCTCGAGTGTTAAACGCCGTCTTCCACTCATCACCTTGATGGATTCGGATCAAATTGTAACCCCCACGCAAGTCTAGTTTAGAGAAGATGTTGGCTCCTCGTATGCGGTCAAATAGTTTGGAAAGAGAGCCGTCTTTTTTCTTGACGGAAAGGAGGATTTTTGTATGAAACCCCTCTCCAGATTCTCCTTGATATAGGCCGACATAGACTGAGTCTCTGGCAGGAGAGAAGGTATACCCGACCACGGGGAGGGGACACTTTTGGAATCCGTTCAATGGGGCAGTCATAAGCCCGGTGTGGAGGAAGCGTCTCAGCCTCTTCTTGCTGAAGACATCCGCAAACTGAGAGAAATGAGGGAGTAATCCTGCCAATGACTGAGACAGAGGAGGCTGGACAGGATGGATCTGTAACAGACAGCGGCTGCGACATTTGGAGCCCCATCGGAGAACTTCCCCAGAATTCCAGTCCAGGACCTGGGCATGTAGTCGGAGCCAAGGCAGTCCCAGTAGGACAGGATTGACGGCTTAAAGCAAAACAAGAAACAAAATTAGTTCCTAATGCTTGGTTTCAGATACGGTCGGGCAGAGGCAGTTCATTCACCGAGGCAACAGCCAAAGACGTCTCCAGAGGGACTGTGGGCAACTGGAGAAAATCCACTAGGTCTTTTTGGATGAAGTTTACTGCGGACCCTGAGTCCAGATATGCAGAGACCTGGTGCGTCTTTTCACCAGACACTATGGTCACAGAAATGGAGAGTTTAGAGGAGAACCTTCTATCTAGCGCCGTTCCACCTAGGGTTGTCTCTCCAACCAATCCTAGGCATTGGAGTTTTTTTGCTTATGAGGGCACAAACGCACAACATGGCCTCCGAGGCCGCAATACAGACAAAGTCCTGTAGTGCATCTGTGGTTTTTCTCTGGGGCAGACGATTTGAGCCGGTCCACCTGCATAGGCTCCTCTGGTGGGACAACTGGTGAGGGAAACAGGGATTGCTGGAAAATAGGAGCCAGCTTAGGAAATCTTCTCTCCCGACGAACCTCTTGTGATCGCTCCCGGATCCTCATGTCAATCCGGGTGGCTAGAAGTATGAGGTCATCAAGGGTAGGTGGCAGATCACGAGCGGCAAGCTCATCTTTAATTTCAGGAGACAGTCCCTGCCAGAATGTAGCCACCAAGGCCTCGTTGTTCCAGCACAGCACTGCCGCCATGGTGTGGAACTGAATGGCGTACTCGCCGACGGAGGTGTCACCCTGGCGAAGGGTCAGAAGAGAAGACTCATCCAGGTTCCTCAAATACTGTGCGAAAAGTCTGTAGGAAACACTCGAAGTCACGGGTCTCTGGTCCCTGATGTTCCCAGATAGGGTTTGCCCATGCTAGGCCTTGCCAGTGTCACGTTGGGTGCGTGGACCCACTGGGCCGTACAGCCTTGACGGTATGTTAGCTGGCCAACAGGAAACAGGTCACAGTCTATAGTTTGTATAGTGTACCTGTGGCCGCTCAGACAGTAGCAATGACAGGCTCGGCTGGGACTTAGGCAGCAGGCAGACGTCAGGCGTAGTGTAGCAGGACAGGCGTGGAATACAGCACAGCAGGACTACAGCTCAGCACGGCACTTGACCAGGTAGCATGGGATACAGGAACGGGGAACACTGGGAACAGGAAAACACTAGGAGACCATTTGCTAGACAAACTTAGGGTATGACAACAACGCTCAGACAAGGGAGGAAGGGGTTGAGCCCTTGTATATTCCAGGGTACTCATGGGCTAATTTTAGCATTAACTTCAGGTGCGCGCGCTGGCCCTTTAAGAGCAGGCACGACCATGCGCGCGCACCCTACGGGACCCGGCCGAGGTAAGGGGAAGTGAACGCTGGCGTCTCCTGAGGAGGAGACTGGGGCCAGCGCTCGTAGACCCATGGCTGCGGCCATCAGGAGGTGAGTGAGCCTGACGGCCTGCAGGCATGGATATAAAAGCCAGTAAGGAATGAAACTATATATTTGATCCTTGCGCCATCAGTAGGATATGCTCTGGCATGTAGACTGAACACTGGTTCAGAATTCCCTTCAGGTCCTCGCGTCTCGAGGAGGTAGTGGCATCGAGAATCGGGAGTCAGCACTAACAGGAGTTGTAGCAGGAGGAACAGGAATGGATGCTGAGATGACTGCAGCTTGTGCATGCAGCCGATGTGTAATGGCGTTCACCGCCTGGAGGAGTTGGTCCTGTCGTAATTGACAGACTAGCATATCTGCCTGCATGGCTTGTGATGTCGTCATGATCTTGGGTTGACCAGTGGGGTCCATGGCCTGAGCATACTGTCACGATCTGTGGCTATGTGGACCCACTGGGCCGTACTGCCATAGCGGGATAGCAGCTGGCCAAACAGTGTACCAAGTCAATGTCTATATAGTCCAAGCACAAGGATACCTGTAGCAGTTCAGACAGTAGTAACGGCTAGGCTCAGATGGGGCCTTGGCAGCAGACACCAGGCGTGGTGTAACACAGCAGGCATGACCGATGGCACAACACGACTCCAACTTTCTAAGGCACAGGAACAACGGTAGCACAAGATATACAGAATACAGGTAGCAGGTATGGGAACACTGGGAACAGGATAACACTAAGGCACCATTTGCAAGACTAACATGGGTAAACACAACAACGCTCAGGCAATGATAAAAGGGCAGAGCCCTTTTTATAGTCCAGAGTGATCATGGGTTAATTGATGATTATTTTCATGTGCGCTGACCCTTTAAGGCCGGGCACGAGCGTGCGCGTGCACCCTACGGGACCCGGCCGAGGTAAGGGGAAGTGAGCGCTGGCGTCTCCTGAGGAGGAGACTGGGGCCAGCGCTCGTAGACCCATGGCTGCGGCCATCAGGAGGTGAGTGAGCCTGACCGCCCGCAGGCATGGACATGAAAGCCAGTAAGGAATGAAACTATAAATGTGATCCTTGCGCCATCAGTAAGATATGCTCTGGCATGTAGACTGAACACTGGTTCAGAATTCCCTTCGGGTCCTCGCGTCTCGAGGAGGTAGTGGCAGCGAGAATCGGGAGTCAGCACTAACAGGAGGTGTAGCAGGAGGAACAGGAATGGATGCTGAGATGACTGCAGCTTGTGCATGCAGCCGATGTGTAATGGCGTTCACCGCCTGAAGGAGTTGGTCCTGTCGTAATCGACAGACTAGCATATCTGCCTGCATGGCTTGTGATGTCGTCATGATCTTGGGTTGACCAGTGGGGTCCATGGCCTGAGCATACTGTCACGATCTGTGGCTATGTGGACCCACTGGGCCGTACTGCCATAGCGGGATAGCAGCTGGCCAAACAGTGTACCAAGTCAATGTCTATATAGTCCAAGCACAAGGATACCTGTAGCAGTTCAGACAGTAGTAACGGCTAGGCTCAGATGGGGCCTTGGCAGCAGACACCAGGCGTGGTGTAACACAGCAGGCATGACAGATGGCACAACATGACTCCAACTTTCTAAGGCACAGGAACAACGGTAGCACAAGATATACAGAATACAGGTAGCAGGTATGGGAACACTGGGAACAGGATAACACTAAGGGACCATTTGCAAGACTAACATGGGTAAACACAACAACGCTCAGGCAATGATAAAAGGGCAGAGCCCTTTTTATAGTCCAGAGTGATCATGGGTTAATTGATGATTATTTTCATGTGCGCTGACCCTTTAAGGCCGGGCACGAGCGTGCGCGTGCACCCTACGGGACCCGGCCGAGGTAAGGGGAAGTAAGCGCTGGCGTCTCCTGAGGAGGAGACTGGGGCCAGCGCTCGTAGACCCATGGCTGCGGCCATCAGGAGGTGAGTGAGCCTGACGGCCCGCAGGCATGGACATGAAAGCCAGTAAGGAATGAAACTATAAATGTGATCCTTGCGCCATCAGTAGGATATGCTCTGGCATGTAGACTGAACACTGCTTCAGAATTCCCTTCAGGTCCTCGCGTCTCGAGGAGGTAGTGGCAGCGAGAATCAGGAGTCAGCACTAACAGGAGGTGTAGCAGGAGGAACAGGAATGGATGCTGAGATGACTGCAGCTTGTGCATGCAGCCGATGTGTAATGGCGTTCACCGCCTGGAGGAGTTGGTCCTGTCATAATTGACAGACTAGCATATCTGCCTGCATGGCTTGTGATGTCGTCATGATCTTGGGTTGACCAGTGGGGTCCATGGCCTGAGCATACTGTCACGATCTGTGGCTATGTGGACCCACTGGGCCGTACTGCCATAGTGGGATAGCAGCTGGCCAAACAGTGTACCAAGTCAATGTCTATATAGTCCAAGCACAAGGGTACCTGTAGCAGTTCAGACAGTAGTAACGGCTAGGCTCAGATGGGGCCTTGGCAGCAGACACCAGGCGTGGTGTAACACAGCAGGCATGACCGATGGCACAACACGACTCCAACTTTCTAAGGCACAGGAACAACGGTAGCACAAGATATACAGAATACAGGTAGCAGGTATGGGAACACTGGGAACAGGATAACACTAAGGGACCATTTGCAAGACTAACATGGGTAAACACAACAACGCTCAGGCAATGATAAAAGGGCAGAGCCCTTTTTATAGTCCAGAGTGATCATGGGTTAATTGATGATTATTTTCATGTGCGCTGACGCTTTAAGGCCGGGCACGAGCGTGCGCGTGCACCCTACGGGACACAACAGAACGGAGCGGAAGTAAGCGCTGGCGTCTCCTGGGGAGGAGATGCGGGCCAGCGCTCACAGATCCATGGCTGCGGACGTCGGGGGGGGGGGGGGGGTGAGTAATCCCGACGGTCCGCGGCCGTGGACACTACACATGTCTAGTTCAGGATAATACATTGTCACATTGCACATTGTTGATCTAATGTTACACTGCACAGTTCTTGTGTGACCCAGTTCTTCAATGGTGATCCAGTGGTCATCTTATGTGATCAAACAGTTTTGACTGATTTAGTTCCTACACTGGGGACCCAGGATTTTTGTTACATTTTTTTTGGTTACTGTCTGTCATGGAATTTAAAACTGTTTGGGACAAAGAATGTTACCAGCATGACAGCTAGTAGTGGAATAAATATCCTAATGTATTATTTTATTTAAACTCCATAAGTGAGATGTGAGTATTACTATTTAAAATTTGTTTTTTTGTTTTTTTACACCCAGTACGCTATAATTATGTTGTAACAGATCCGCTTCTTAAGGAAGTTTTATTAACATAAAGCTTATAAATTGTAAAAATGTTATGCACTTTACTAATCTCTAATCTAATTTTTCAATTCCTCATCATTTTTAAGTTTTCTGCTTGCTGTCAGTAAATGTAAACATTATTGTTTACATCAAGGCTTTGAAAACAATGATACTTAGTAGTGAACAATCATTTTTTTAAACAATGTTTTTATTGAAAGTTGGACACTACACGCAATAATGGAAATGCGTTTCCAGGACAATCTCACAGTCATGTTGGTCTTAATAGTGGTAAGGGGAAAGGGGAAGGCGCCCTAGAAACTCGAATGTCTCCTGTTACTCACCTCTCCGCTGGCAGCCACATTAGGTTGCTGAACAGGTTTGCTGTGGCAATCGGCGCCCTGGCAATTGGCTGTGGTGGCCTATTTAAAGAGGATCCAGCCTGTAAACCCTTGCCTCTGAATAAAGGTAAATCTTTTTGTGTTCTGTATTGTTCCTGACTTTGATTCCGACTCTGACCTGGTTACTGCATTCCGCTCCTGTCTGGCTATTTTGGATCTGTCAGCAGGTACCTACAGTTTTACTTTTGGTATTAACCATTGACCCATTCTCTGTATACATCCTTGTTTCATCTACTGGCTTGTCAGATCTGACCACTCTCCTGGTGACAATCCTTGCCTCTGTTCCAAACTACGATTCAGCTTCCATCAGCGCACTTGCCACCAATTGGTGACTACTCTGGGGACTGCAACCTGGGAATCCGACCGGGAACGTCCTTACCTCCTTGCAGGGGTTAAGGATGAAGAACAAAGATTCCTTAGACTCCGCACACCGGATTAGCCTGCGTCAAACTGAATGATCGACTTCTCTGGTGGGAAACCTAATAGTACTCACACCATGGATCATATTCAAACATTTCAAACGACATTCTACTGAAATCCAGCTAAAGTGGCCTACACAAATAATACGGCAACAATCTAATTGTGTCTTCCAAGTCCACCTTTCTAGCCATTTTTAAAGTGTTTGAAGAACCCGGCACTACTTACGCAGCATTCAGGCTCTTCTTCGCCTGAAAAAAGGTGTCCACGGTCATTCAATACACCATCAAGTTTTGCTCCTGGTTGTTGAAACTTGCTTAGAGCAACAAAACAATTGTGGCAGCCGTCTATACTGGATTGTCGGACCACATAAAACATGAATTGGCAGATTGTAATCTTCCTCCAGCACTAGACTATTTAATGTCTCTGGCTACCAGAGTGGACATTTGCTCTCAGGAGAGATCACAGGAAAAGAAACGTGCCGAGGAGCTCATGCAGTTGCGTTGTACTGTGTTGTCATCCAAAGAAAGAACCCATCGGCAGAATCCAGGTCTGTGGACAGGAAGGTCATCTTCGTGCCAACTTTCTGGTCCGTCCTCCAAAGTTGGAAATCTCCAGGGACTAGGTGAGAGTGGGGAGATCAACTAGATTCTGAATCTGCCTTTCCCGATGATACATTTCTTGTACCCAGGGCTGGCCTTAGGGGTGTGCGACATGTGCGGGTGCACAGGGTGCTGCAGCCTCCCAGCAAGTAGGGCGGCGCCACTGTGCAAGCCGTTGGAACTCTATATTCTCTGCTCCTCGTTACACACATGGAGGAAGCAGAGGCAGAGCAGAGGAGGAAGCTCCGCCCACAGCCCGTCCTGCAAGAAACCTGTGCAGCAAGGAGAGATGGTAAGTTCCTTTCTGTGTGTGTGTGTGTGTGTGTGTGTATATATATGTTCAAGTATGTTTGTGTGTATATGTGTATATATATGTCTCTGTGTATGTGTATATTTTTCTATGCGTGTGTCTGTATATATATATATGTGTGTGTGTGTGTGTGTGTGGTTATCACTGTGTGTTATTTGTGGTGTTACATAGGACTACAGGTAACATCTACATTATCTGTACTGTGTGTGTGTGTGTGTGTGTGTGTGTATGCATACATGCCTCGCGTGTGTGTGTGTGTGTGTGTGTATATATATATTTGTATACATGCCTCATGTGTGTGTGTGTGTGTGCGTGTGTGCGTGTGTGTGTGTGTTTGTTTGTTTGTTTGCCTGTATGTCTAAATATATCTTTATGTGCAGTATATTTGTGGTTAATTCTTTATTTGTGGAGGGCAGCAATGGAGAGTCCCGCACAGGGCGCCATCCATCCTAAGGCCGGCCCTGCTTGTACCATTTGCTCTGACCTTAAAGAGGCTCTGACACCACATTATAAATGCCCTATCTCCTACATAATGTGATCGGCACTGTAATGTAGATTACAGCAGTGTTTGTTATTTAGAAAAACTATCATTTTTGACCGAGTTCTGAACAATTTTAGCTTTATGCTAATGAGTTTCTTAATGCCCAACTGGGCGTGTTTTACTTTTTGACCAAGTGGGCATTGTGGAGAGAAGTGTATGACGCTGACCAATCAGCATCATACACTTCTCTCCATTCATTTACACAGCACATAGTGTTCTTACTAGATCACTATGTGCAGCCACAAACTCACACATTAACGTTACTCAAGTGTCCTGACAATGAATAGGCATCACCTCCGGCCAGAACGTGATGTCTATTCAGAATTCTGACACTTCGGTAACGTTTGTGTGAGATTACAGCAAGGCAAGCGTAATCTCGCTGAATAGACAGTCCCGGCAAATTACTGTCCCGGACGTGTCCCAGCAACTGCCATATTCAATTGTATCTGCGTCCTCAGGACGCAGATACAATTGGATACTATGGCAGAGCAGGAAACTATTCTTTCCCTGCTCTGTCCTTTGGAGATTCCACTCATAGAGGGAGCCCCTGACGTCACAGTCCATATATGGACAGTGAAGTCAGGGGCTCCTCCTGGAGCGGAATCCCAGCTATGGATTCCACTCCTAGAGGGAGCCCCAACGGTGCAATCTACAGGGAGGGGTGTGGCGCTATCTACAGGGGGTGCGTGGGGCACTATCTACAAGGGGGTGTGTGTGGCAATATTTCCAGGGGGGTGGGGTGGCACTATCTACAGAGGGCACTGTGGCATTGTCTACAGAGGGCTGTATGGCACTATCTACAGGGGGCTGTTTAGCACTATCTACAGCGTGCACTGTGGCATTATCTACAGAGTGCACTGTGGCACTATATGCAGAGGGCACTTTGGCATTATCTACAGGGGGTGTGTGGCACTATGTACAGAGGGTACTGTGGCATTATCTACAGGGGGTGTGGCACTATTTACAGAGGGCGCTGTGGCATTATCTGCAGAGGGCACTTTAGCATTATCTACAGCAGGGGTCTCAAGCACGCGGGCCGCATGCGGACCCTGAGGCTGTCATCTGCGGCCCGCGACCCGCAGGGAGAGGTGAGAGCGTTTCTTCAGGATGTCAGTCCTCCGGCGAATGCTGAGTCCGCGGGGAGAGGATAGAGCGGTCGGAAGGAGGAGTGCTCCTTCATGACGTCAGTCCTCCTTCGACCGCATTGGTGAGCGCTCGCTCCTTCATAACGTCAGTCACGAGTCGCATTGGTGAGCAGTTGAATTAGAGTCCCATGAAGTGGAAAACCCCTTTAGTAGCGCCCCACACACACCACCTTTGACAGCGCTACACACCCCGGCCGTGGAGGGAGTCACAATGGAGCTACCTACATAGAAGGGGCATGTGGTGCTGTCAGCAGGGTGTGGTGTGTTGGGCCCATTCTAGAGCAAAGGAATCCTAGGCCAGTGCATCGGCATGCTCTGGCTTGGGATGTCACCCCTGTGTGGTACTATCTATAGGGGGGGGGGGTGATCTACAGTGGTTTGTGGCATTACATAGGGCACTGTGGTACTATACAGAGGGCAGTGTGGCACTAGAGGGCACTGGCACTACAGAGGGCACTGTGGCACTACAGAGGGCACTGTGGCACTACAGAGGGCACTGGGGCACTATACAGAGGGCAGTGTAGCATTACAGAGGGCACTGTGGCACTATCTACAGAGGGCAGTGTGGCATTAAATAGGGCACTGTGGCACTATACAGAGGGCACTGTGGCACTACAGAGGGCACTGTGGCACTACAGAGGGCACTGTGGCACTACAGAGTGCACTGTGGCACTATACAGAGGGCAGTGTAGCATTACAGGGGGCACTGTGGCACTGCAGAGGGCACTGGCACTACAGAGGGCACTGGGGCACTATACAGAGGGCAGTGTAGCATTACAGAGGGCACTGTGGCACTATCTACAGAGGGCAGTGTGGCAATAAATAGGGCACTATGGCACTATACAGAGGGCAGTGTGGCAGCATCTACAGAGGGCACTGTGGCATTATCTACAGAGGGCAGTGTGGCAGCATCTACAGAGGGCACTGTGGCAGCATCTACAGAGGGCACTGTGGCAGCATCTACAGAGGGCAGTGTGGCAGCAACTACAGAGGGCACTGTGGCAGCATCTACAGAGGGCAGTGTGGCAGTATCTACAGAGGGCAGTGTGGCATCATCTACAGAGGGCACCGTGGCAGCATCTACAGAGGGCACCGTGGCAGCATCTACAGAGGGCACCGTGGCAGCATCTACAGAGGGCAGTGTGGCAGCATCTACAGAGGTCACTGTGGCAGCATCTACAGAGTGCAGTGTGGCAGCAACTACAGAGGGCACTGTGGCAGCATCTACAGAGGGCAGTGTGGCAGTATCTACAGAGGGCAGTGTGGCAGCATCTACAGAGGGCAGTCTGGCAGCATCTACAGAGGGCACCGTGGCAGCATCTACAGAGGGCACCGTGGCAGCATCTACAGAGGGCAGTGTGGCAGCATCTACAGAGGGCACTGTGGCAGCATCTACAGAGGGCATTTTTTAATTATTGGGGGATCGGACAGTATATTTTTACAGAGGTTGGGGGGCAGCAGACTTTGTATGCAGCAGTGGCTGTACAGCGGTGGATGTGTAGGTAATAGTGCACTGCAGAAGTGGATGTAGGTTACAGAGCTCTGCAGTAGTAGATATAGGTAACAGTGCTCTGCAGAGGTGGATGTGGATGACCGTGCTCTGCAGTGCCCTCATAGACATACAATGTATGCCTATGAGGGCACTATAATTCCATGTGGCAGCAAACTATGATATATTTATATGGGGGCAGTACAGGGTTGCTAACGGACATATTTTTCAATTCCCAGAGAACCCCTTTACAGTCTTTATTGGCGTCGTCATCGAAAAATTGCAAGATTGCTGATGAGAAACTAATATTCTAGGACAAGTGGGAAAACTTATATTTTGTCACAGAGGTAAAAGACAGAGCCCAGTGTCTGATTTGTTTGCAGTTTATCGCGGTGCTCAAGGACTACAATGTGCGTCGACATTACATGACGCAGCATGGAGAACAGTATGATGCACTGTCTGGCAAAATACGTGATGAAAAGGTTCAGCAACTGAAAGCATCGCTTAAAAAACAGCGAACCTTTTTCTCAAGTATTAATAAGTCAAGCGAATCTTCAGTAAAAGCGAGTTTTGTCCTTAGTAACATGATAGCAAAATCTTCAAGACCATTCACTGAAGGCCAGTTCATTAAAGACTGTTTTATAAAGACATGTGAAATTATTTGTCCGGTCAAACAGAAACTGTTTGAAGGCATAAGCTTGTCGGCAAATACTGTTGCTAGTAGAATCACTGAATCTGCTGGTAACATTTATCAGCAACTGATTACAAGAGCGCAAGGTTTTGCAGCATTTTCCATAGCGCTTGACGAGAGTACTGGTGTAACAGATACTGCATATTGTGCTGTCTTTATTCGTGGGGTTGATGGAGACCTAAACATAACCGAGGAATTATTAGATTTATTACCTATGAAAGGCACAACAACCGGTCGTGACATTTTTAAAGAGCTCGAAGGTTGTATTAACACAGCAGGACTGCCATGGGATAAACTCGTGTCCGTGGCAACTGACGGTGCACCAGCAATGTGTTCAGAAAATGTTGGTGTTGTGGGCTTATTGAAAGCAAAACGAAACCAGCTTTCTTTGTCAAGTCCTTTCAGTGCAATACACTGCATTCTGCATCAGGAAGCGCTGTGTAGCAAAAGTCTAAAAATGAAAGAAGTTATGGACTTTGTTGTTAAGACGGTTAATTTTATACGGGCAAGAGGTCTTAACCATAGGCAGTTCACTCATTTTTTATCCGATATGGACACTGAATATGGAGACTTGCTGTATCATACCGAGGTCAGATGGTTGAGTCGGGGAAGCGTGTTGAAGAGATTTTTTGCTTTAAGACAGGAGATAGCGCTTTTTATGGCACTAAAAGATAACGACGCTCTCCAACTTTCTGACCCAGCTTTTCTATCTGATTTAGCGTTTCTAACAGATGTCACAGAACACATCAACACACTCAACTTGAAACTTCAGGGCCCAAAGCAGATGATTACGATGATGTATGACAGTGTCAAGGCATTCAGATGTAAGCTGTCTTTGTGGGCCAAACAGCTGAAGTCTAGCAATTTGGCACATTTCTCCGCTTTGCAGTCGATACGAGTTGAACCACAACACCTCAGTTATTACTCAGATATCATTTCTCAATTACTGCAAGAGTTTAATCAACGTTTTCATGAGTTCCGGGATCTTGAACCTGAATTTGCACTCTTTGCCACTCCGTTTGCAGTAGACGTCACTTGCGTTTCAGAAGATCTGCAGATGGAGATTGTGGACTTGCAGTGCGACACTGTTCTTAAACAGAAGTATATGGACATTGGTGTTCCAGATTTCTACAAGTTTGTCTCTCAAGAAAAGTTTCCAAAACTTGTTAATGCCACTGCCAGGATCATGACCATGTTTGGCAGTACGTATGTATGTGAACAGTTCTTCTCTTCAATGAAGATTAACAAATCAGCGTTACGGTCAAGACTTACGGATGAACATCTTCGTGCAACATTGCGATTGGCTACCGCCCATGATATTAAGCCCAATATTGACGTTCTTGTGTCTGCCAAACGCTGCCAACTGAGCTGCCAGACTGCATTTAGCGACACTTAAAGTAGAAAACTAGATTGTGTAAACTCACAAATTTCCGGGAAGTTTAAACCTAGCGGTATTATTATACTAATGTTATAGTAGTTCAAATAAATAAAATAAAATTGATGATTCGATCTTCGGGGAATGCTCCCAACTGTAATTTGCATTGTTTGATCTACAGTATACCTTTTCTTGTAAACCTCCAATAAAAAGTATTGAAACACAAATAACAACAATTTTGTATGGTATCAAATTTTTTTTGTAATGCGGCCCTTCAACTTCCAATTTTTTCATTATGCGGCCCATCCACACGGCCGAGTTTGAGACCCCTGATCTACAGGGTGCAGAGTGGGGCACCATGTACAGGGGGCTGTGTGGCACTATTTACAGGGGTGCTGCGTGGCTTTATCTACAGGGGGACGTGTGGCTCTATCTACAGGATGTAATGCCCATGGCCGCGGGCTGTCAGGTTTACTCACCTCCTGACGGCCGCAGCCATGGTTCAGTGAGCGCTGGTCCACATCTCCTCAGGAGATGCCAGCGCTCACTTCCGCTTCACTCGGCCGTGTCCCATAGGGTGCACGCGCATGCTCGTGCCCGCTCTTAAAGGGCCAGCACGGGCACCTGAATTAAAGACCAAATTAGTCCATGAGCACCCTGGACTATAAGAAGGGCCCTGCCCCTTCCTGCATTGCCTTAGCGTTGTTGTCGTTTACCTATGTTCGTCTCTGCAAATGGTCCCTTAGTGTTCCCAGTGTTCCCGTTCCTGCTACCTGTGTCCCGTGATATCCAGAACCAAGTGCCGTATAGAGTTGGAGTCGTGCTGCGCTGAGTACTACACCTGTCCTGTTACACCACGCCTGGTGTCTGCCTTCTGCCAGAGTCCCATCCGAGCCTGTCTTGCTACTGTCCGAAGTTACCACAGATACACCTATTTGAACTATATATAGACTTTGACCTGTATCTTGTTGGCCTGCTGCCATACCATTAAGGCGGTACGACCCAGTGGGTCTATGCACCCAACGTGACACAGGAGATGTGTGGCATTATCTACAGAGGGCATTGTGGCATTATGAGTGCATTATGAGTGCTGTAGCCAATTCCGGGTGGGGGAGTATGGAGCGAACTCATGGTCTGAACCTGCTCCACAGAACAAGCGTGTCGGATGTATGGAACAGCGTAAGTGGAACAGCGGTCAGTCTAACAAGCGGGATCCGCTCCAGCGGGATCCTGCTTATTTAATCCTTTAGATGCAGCGGTCAAAAGCAACCCCGGCATATAAGCCGTTAGAAACGCGGGCGGCTCCCTGTGACTTTGCATTATCTCCCCCGACGCAATCGCCGGGTGCCGATGGTTGTCATGGCAGTGACTAATAAAGGCCACCAGGTCTGCCATCTTTGTACTCTTATGAAGGGCTTCGTTTAAGACTATCAGTATCATAATATACTGGCTATTAGTCGCTGCTCCTGGCTATTAGTCCCAGGTGTCTGCTGTAAAATACAGCCTACACCCGCAGCATATGGAGCGCGCTCAGCACGTAAGCACGCTCCAAACATCACCACCCGGACGTAATAGGTCTGGGTGCGCGAAGGGGTTAATAAGAGCACCCTAGTGGCAGACCTGGGGGGCATTCATTAGGCCCACAGGCTGCCATGACAACCATTGGCACCCCGCAATTGCATCGCAGGTGTGCTGGTGGGAGGTTGGAGCGAGCCGCCCACTCTTTATAATGGCTTAGATGTCGCGGGCATTCATTGCAGTGAAGTGTCGGCTATAACACACGGCTGACCCACGCAAATTATATGAAGCGGGCTAAGATGTGAGATGTAGATTTCCTTCACATTTTTCAGTAAATTGCAGTTACATATGTTCTTGAGATTATTGGCTGAGGAAAGACACAAATTATAATTTTTTTTTATTATCGGAATTGTTGTATGCAGACAGTACACATCACTTGTTAAAAGGATGAAATTTCCATTTGAATCTTTATCTGTGTAGCTCCCATGTGGAGTTGAAAAATTAATTTCAACATCACCCTAGATGATAATGACAGTGATTAAACATTTGTTTACTTTAACCACTAAACAATAGTATGTTTGAAGCCTGTACAGAAGAACACGGGTAAATGGAATAGATAATTACATGGGAATATTGGGAGCAGAACATACTGTGCTGAAGGTGTCATTCTGGAAGTTTTCCTTAGTTGTCCCTCCTTGATAACATCTGTACCATATTTTACAAGACTTCATTATATCAGTAATAGTTTTTAGTTATTTAGTCTATTGTAATAATATTGATCTTTCCAAATCTCCCGGTATCATTGGATTACATATGGTATACCATCTAGGTATTCTGTTTATGTGAAATATATCAGTCCGGAAAGGGTTACAAAGTAATTTCTAGGACTCCTAACTGGTGTCATTGACCAAATAGACCAGCAGTGAGTATTCCCAGGAGTGGCCATAATTACTCCATGGAACCGTGACAACTCTAAGTTACAAAATACTTTAGAAAAGGATTGAAAAAAAAACTGCAGGTCTCTCTAGTCTTAACAAAGTGTTCATGACACAATAAGCAAGAGACTGGCAAAAAATAGAATTTATAGGAGAGTAGCAATGCAGAAACCCTGACCATCCAAAAAACATCTATGCTCCTCTTAGATTTGCAAAAAAGTAGACCTCTTTGGTCCTCTTTGTTTGGAGTAAAGCAAATACAGTCAAAATAATAAGGAACAGTGTTACGGTATTAGATTGCTTCGCTACCTCAGGGTCTACAGACTCTGTCATAATTGAAGAAATTATCAATTCTACACTACAATAGAACATTTTTAAAGTGTATGTCCAAATTTTAACGTTTTGCAGTTATACAGCTTATATAGAACTGATCTACAAGATGAATTGCTATATAAGTACATTGCATGTATTTTATTGTACTTTTCCCCCTATTGTAGACCTAGAAAAATCATAACTTGTAATGTGTAGTTTAGAGTCTTGAGGCTAAGGCCATAAGTAGGGTTAGCAAAAGAGTTTATTTAAAAAATGTTCAAAGGGTATGTTCACTTTTGAACACCATTTTACATATTGTATACCATTTCTGCATAGAAAGTTGAAAAACGTAAGTACATTGCATTACTTATCTCCCATTGGTCCTGAGTTACAGCTTATTCTGCTGGTCGTCAATGGAAACAGTCAACAAGCTTGTTGTCATATTCAGCTTAGAGCTCTTATAATTGCAATGGAAAAGTTAGTTTTTGCCACATCAGAATACTATACAGTATCTAGTCTAAAGACTATGCAGGAAATGTATTCATTTCATACACCAATCTTATTATAAAGATAGTTGGAGTAAATTGTGCCTAATTTATTACGAGGCGTATGCCTCTTAATAAATTAACCGGATCCCTGGCCGTCTTCGAGCTGTCGTAGATTTGCACCATAGTTTACACCAGCTTCTGGTGTAAATTATTATAATTTAGTCGGCTGTGGGTGGCCCCATCTCTTTCATTAAGCTCCGCACCTTTTTTAGAGACATACCATGCATTGTAGAAATAGCACAAAAGTAATTTTTATGCCAGAAAACTGGTATAGAAAAGTTAATAATTTCCCCCCTATACGTCAGGCTTTGAATCCAGAAACGCCTGTGTCCCAGGTAGCAGCTCTTCTCACTGAACTAACTTGTGTTGCTGGACAGTGCCAGTGCAGAATCTGTTGTCTAGTTTCTGTTGACTTTTGCCTCCCTGGATTCCTTGCATTGATTGGTTTCACCCTTTTGGCATACTATAAAAGTCTGACCCTTGTACTTGCTGATTGCCAGATTATTGAGCTTCCTGCCTATAGTTTAGTTCCTTTCTACCTATGTAGAAACTGTTGATACTTATTTGTGCACTGAATTTGGATTGTTTCCTTACCATGCTGCTTTTTTTGTGCATCGAGCATGGATTGTTTTCGGACTACGTCTGTGTCTCACGCTACAACCTGTTGACATTTATCTGTGTATCGAACCTGGATTGTTTTCCTGACTACGTCGCTATATCATGCTATAACCTGTTTCCGCTTATCTGTGTACCAAACTTAGATAGTTTCCTGACCACATCTCTGCCTCACGTCTTGTGACGCTTAACTATGTACCAAACCTGAACTGTTATTTGACCACTCTTACTATTTTACCCTGCTGCCAGATCGTTTCAGCCACTGGACTCTGAATCTGTAACAGACCTGGACACTATACTCTCCAGAATGTAAATCACCAGAGCATGCCTTCACAAGTGGAGTCCTGCTTGATTATTTGTGCGGCCAGTAATTTTAAAGGGAACCTGTCACCAGCATTTCACCTATTAAACCAGCAATACCTGGTGGTAGTGGGTGAAAAATCATTTCTATATAACCTATAATTGTCTTCTTAGTCGGCTCTGTAGCTTTAGTATTCAGTTTTTTAGTGTTCCCACACCGTATGCAAATGAGCATAAAAGAGTCAGATCTTCATTTGAAAAGAGTCAAATCTTTGTTTGAAAAGAGTCAAATCTTCATTTCTCAAGTCTTTCCGAGTTTTTCCCGCCTTCTTACTTTTGATTGACAGCTCCTCGTCTTCCCCCAGGACACACAATCCTGCGCTTATGCATTGATGTCCTCTTCTGGTGTGTGCGCACAAAGGGACACCGGATTATTACGATAAAAGGCGCAAAATGTTTGCAGACCGTTATTTACAGTAGGAGGAGGAGTTTAGGAGAGGGGATAACGGCAATGAACTTTTGATAGCAGCGGCCAGTGAGGGATAAGTAAAGTTCAATAGGTGAAATGCTGGTGACAGGTTCCCTTTAAGCTCTGTTTATAAACAGCACATTACTATAATAAGCAGACCGCTCCAATTTTGGAATCCATACACCATGTTTCTCAATTGTAATAATATTTGATCTGCTATATTTCCTTGCTTTGTAAATCACAATAGATGCGACCTGTGTTCATATATATATATATATATATATATATATATATATATATATATGTATATATATATATATATATGAATGTAATAGGCTTATGCTCATAGCAGGCAACCTGCGTTTGCGTGTCACACAGTAAAGAAGTGAGTATGTACAATGTTAAATAATACAATTATGCCATTCAAATTGCAATGATCCATTACATTTGGACACATGAGGTTATCCGTATAATGTTCCACATGAATTATCCACAATGTAATCACTCTAATTATCTTGACTTTTGATAACTGTTCCCATTTTTCTCCCTCTCTCACATAAACAGAACCTTGTTTGCACTTAATTTATAATTCACTTTAAACCACCAGAAATCCATTTGCCCTTTTCAGTGCAGTAAATATTCCAACAGATAAAACTCTATAAACAGCGGCCATTAATAGAGTGGATGTCATATCCCGCACAGCATATAAAATATATTGTGCAGCTTGTATTATGACCTAAGTAATATATTCATTTATATTACTTTAAGACTGCATTCTGGCCTTTTTCTTCTAAATGGGGTTGTAAATAATTGCCAGTGTTGCAGGTTTCATTATTCTACGGAGAAAATTTGATTCAGTGTGCTATAATGCAATCCAAAAACAAGTCGTCAGTTTTATAGCGGAATAAAGGTTTACTTCACAGAATAGAAATGGAATATTTCAAAGGAAAAAATAATATATATATATATATATATATATATATATGTATATATATATATATATATATATATATATATATATATATATAGACGAAAAATGCACTTATTTTTCTGTTGTCTACATAGGATGGAAGCCCACACTCACCAATCCCCTGCGGCTCCGGTCTCAATGCTGCTCAGTCCCCACTGGTTTCTGCTGCCAGCTTCAGCAGTGACGTCCTGACACAGAGTCATGTGACTGCTGTAGACGTCACCACTGCAGATGGAAGTAAAGATAAGTAGGGCAGCGTGCAGTGTTGGGATGGTGAGTATGGCTTTTACATTGTTTTTACACACTCTTGTGACATTTTTTTGTTAGTTGCTGGACGACTGTGGGCAGAGGTGGGTGCTGGAGGGAAATCTGGACACCTGAGTTGCCTTGCATGACAGGGCTTTCTCTTTAGTGTTCTCTGAATCCCTGTGTCATGCACCTCTCTCTCTTGCCCTGCACTAGCTAGGGGTCAAGCAACGGAGGATAAGCAAGATCCGGATGTAGTACATAAAATACAGATAAATAATGTCATACATAGTCTAGACCAGTGGTGGGGAACCTTTTTTCTGCCAAGGGCCATTTGGATATTTAGAACATCATTCGCGGGCCGTACAGAATTATCAACTTAAAAATTTGGCTGCTATATTTGGTCAAACATTTATTAACTCACCCCTAATGTGATGGCTGGAACGGCTTCTCTTTGGTGAGTTGTGTGATGTTAGCCGGTATTGATGATGATGCGTCGGTCAGACTGGAGCCCAGTCGACTCTTTGGTAAGTTTTGAAAAGAACTCGCAGCAGTAAGTTGTTCCGACTTACTTAAAGATGTTTTCCCAACAGGATATGTCATAAATGTAAGATAGATTTGGGTCCCACCTCTGGGACTCGCACCTCTCTAGAACCGGGCCCCCTAAATCCAGTTCTACCTCTCTGTGTTCCTGCTGATTTCTGACCATGAAGAAGAAAACAGTGTAGCTCGCTGAGCTGCGCTGTTTCCGTAACTTCCATAGTAGTGAATGACAGTTATGAAAGCAGCGAAGCATGCGAGTTATGCTGTTTCCGTAACTACTAATCAGATCTATGGGACTTACGGAAACAGCGTAGCTCAGCAAGCTTAGCAGTTTCCTTCTTTATGGTCGGAATTCACCTGCTTCAGTACAACACAAAGAGCTAGTAGGACTGTTGCAATGACGAGGTTGGGAGACAGACAGGTGAGCCCTAATCTACCCGCCACTCAGTCCCTGCCTACTTGCACGGCCCATCCTAGGTGACGGCGTACAACTGGGCGACGGTCCCTACGCTCAATAAGTGCACGACAGACAAACAGACAAGGGTACACAGAAGCTAAGGGAAATGGGGCAGTTGCCCACGGCAACACCGTGAGCAACAAGAGTAGTCAACGAGCCGAGTCAAACCAGGAGTGTACGAGGTACCAAACACAGAGCAGGAACGTAATCAGTAAAGCCAGGGTCAATTTGAAGCAGAGGTCAATAGTACTAGCAGGAAAAGCAGAGCCAGGAAACAAGACAGAATCACAGGCAAAGGAAGAGCAGGAAATGAAGGTATACATAGACCGAGGGCGGGAGCTAGCTCCATCTGGCCAGGCTGTGATAGGTTCTCCCACTCCTCAGCCTACCAGCCTGAGTGGTAGCAGATCG
The DNA here is from genome assembly GCF_050947455.1 of Rhinoderma darwinii. Lineage (NCBI taxonomy): Eukaryota > Metazoa > Chordata > Amphibia > Anura > Rhinodermatidae > Rhinoderma > Rhinoderma darwinii. The sequence goes on from NC_134693.1 coordinate 54,124,703, forward strand.
AGTCACTCTATCAGACCTAGGAGCAGATGCAGACTGATTAACCACGGGCGTCGACACAGAAGCTGGCAGATCCTTTACAGTACCCCCCCTTTTATGAGGGGCCACTGGACCCTTCCTAGGTGGACCTGGCTTATTGGGGAACCGAAGATGGAACCTCCTGAGCAATACCCCAGCGTGAACATACCGGGCGGGTACCCAAGTCCTCTCCTCAGGCCCGTATCCTCTCCAATGGATCAGGTACTGGAGGGAGCCTTGGACCATCCTGCTGTCCACAATCTTGGCCACCTCGAATTCCACCCCTTCAGGGGTGAGAATAGGGACAGGAGGTTTCCTCGAGGTAGCCAAGGACGGGGAGCAGCGTTTCAGGAGGGAGGCATGGAACACGTTGTGTATTTGAAAAGACGGGGGTAACTCCAGCCGGAAGGAGACAGGGTTAAGGACCTTAATGACCTTGTACGGCCGTATATACCGGGGAGCAAATTTTTTGGACAGAACTTTAAGGCGCAAATTTTTTTAAGACAGCGACACCAGATCCCCGACCACAAACAAGGGGTTAGCAGAACAAGATCACCACCCTTCTTCCCTACGAAGAAGAAGCCAGCACCTACTGGAGAAGTAGAGGGGCGAATGTAACCCTTTCCTGGATATATTCTCTCATGGCTTCACGTTCGGGACAAGAGAGATTAAACATCCTACCCTTAGGGAGCTTAGCTCCTTGTACCAAATCGATTGCGCAATCGTACTCTCTATGAGGTGGTAACTCTTCGGAAGCCTTTTTAGAAAAAACATCAGCGAAATCCTGAATAAACTCAGGTAGAGTGTCCACCTCCTCAGCGAGAGAAACCAAATTAATAGAAAAACAGGACGTCATGCATTCATTACCCCATTTAGTGAGATCCCCAGTATTCCAGTTAAACGTGGGATTATGCATCTGCAACGAAGGAAGGCCTAAAACCAACACGGACGATAATCCCTGCATCACCAACACAGAACACTGCTCCAAATGAATGGAGCCCACAATGAGTTCAAAAACAGGGGTATGCTGCGTAAAATAATCATTAGCAAGTGGAGTGGAGTCGATACCCACTACCTGGACAGGTTTAGGCAAATCAATCAATGGCATAGCTAGAGACATAGTAAATTCCACAGACATAATATTAGCAGAAGACCCTGAGTCCACGAAGACCTACCATAAATAGAGACCTGAAAGGGAGGCAAGATCTTATTAGGTTTCATGTATACGGGAAATACCTGTGAGCCCAAGCGACCTCCCCGATGGTCACTTAGGCACGGAAGTTTTCCGGCTGCTTATTCTTACGCCTAGGACAGTCATTCGCTTGATGCTTGCCATCCCCACAGTAGAAGCAGAGACCATTCTTCCTGCGGAACTCTCTACGTTGTTGGGGAGACAAGGAGGCCCCGAGTTGCATCGGTTCATCCGAGTTTTCCGTGGAAGAACGGAGCAACGGAGCCTCGGGAGCCATCATAGGGGAGCCAGAGGAGAAGGCACAAAAAGGTTCAAGTCGTCATTCCCTGAGACGTCGGTCAAGAAGTACCGCTAAAGCCATAACCTGATCTAGAGAGTCAGAAGAGGGATAACTAACTAACAGGTCTTTCAAAGCGTTCGACAGACCCAATCTAAACTGGCACCTCAAGGCAGGGTCATTCCACCGAGAAGCTACACACCACTTCCTAAAGTCAGAACAGTACTCCTCAACGGGTCTCTTACCCTGACGTAAGGTCACCAGCTGACTCTCGGCAAAGGCAGTCTTGTCAGTCTCGTCATAGATGAGTCCGAGAGCCGAAAAGAAAAGGTCAACAGAAGAGAGTTCAGGGGCGTCAGGGGCCAAGGAGAAGGCCCAGTCCTGTGGGCCGTCCTGGAGCCGGGACATAATTATACCCACTCGCTGGCTCTCAGAACCTGAGGAGTGGGGCCTTAAACGGAAATAGAGCCTACAACTTTCCCGAAAGGAAAAATAAAACTTCCGGTCCCCTGAGAAGCGGTCATGCAACTTGAGGTGGGGTTCAAGAGGTGGTGTGGAGGTTACTACCTGGGTAGCATCACGCTGGTTTCACCTCTGAGCCAGGTCTTGGACCTGTAGGGAGAGACCCTGCATTTGCTGAGCCAGGGCCTCAAGGGGGTCCATAGTGTGTCAGGGACCAGGGTAGAAAAGGTAAATGGGCCTGTGATTATGTAATGTCAGGATAGGGAGACAGACAGGTGAGCCCTAATCTACCCGCCACTCAGTCCCTGCCTACTTGCACAGCCTGTCCTAGGTGACTGCGTACAACTGGGCGACGGTCCCTACGCTGAATATGTGCATGACAGACAAAACAAGACAGGGTACACAGAAGCAAGGGAAGTGGGCAGTTGCCCACGGCAACACCGTGAGCAACAGAGTAGTGGACGAGCCGAGTCAAACCAGGTGTGTACGTGGTAACAAATGCAGAGCAGGAGAATAGTCAGTCAAGCCAGGGTCAATAAAAAGCAGAGGTCAATGGTAACAGCAGAAACAGCAGAGCCAGGAAACAGGAGAATCACAGGCAAAGGACAAGCAGCAAATGAAGGTATAAGAAGACCAAGGGCGGGAGTTAGAACCATCTGGCCAGGCTGCGATAGGCTCTCCCACTCCTCAGCCTACCAGCCTGAGTGGTAGCAGATCGAGTCACTCTAGCAGATCTAGGAACAGATGCCGGCTGATTAACCACGGGCGTCGACACAGAAGCTGTGTCAGGCAAATCCTTTACAGGTATAGCTTGGGTAAAGTTATTACTTAGGAAGTCAATATAGTATAAATAAATACAGTGAAGTTATATTAAATTATACAGTATAATAAGTTTCACATGTACAGTACACATTGGTTGAATAGTAATTGGATTATTGTCTATGGTTTTAAAATGTTACTTTCTCTTTATTGACACGTGACTGTACAATATAAAACTATAATAACATGACTTTTACACTGCTGGAATAAACCCGCAACTGAAATGCAGCAATAAAAATATAAAATCCATAAAAGCTATTTAAATATAAATAAAAAGAAGTTGCTCTTCGATGCAGAACAGGTCAGTGCCCCTGATGAGACAATAAAGAGGGCTATCAGGGGGCTCACTATCGGTGTCATCAGACTGATGGAGTATGTTGTCTTGTCCATAGAATCACTGATAAAGTACATACAATAAAGTAGATTAGCAGCAATTTGATAATGTGCCTCTGCCATGTTTCTGTTTAGATAATAACATTTACCCACTGTAGTATGCTGGTACTAAGAACAAAATAAAGCAATAAAATGGCAGCATCTGCTTCAACTCCTATGTGATTGCTTTGTTGTATGGATCAATAGTGGTATGGAAATTCAATGAAAAAATTATCCACATATTCTCTTATACTTCACTGTCATTGTAATGACAGGGATAGGGAAACAGACAAGTGAGCCCTAATCTACCCGCCACTCAGTCCCTGCCTACTTGCAATGACACGCCCTAGGCGGCGGGGTACAACTGGGCGACGGTCCCTACACTAAGTAAGTGCACGACAGACAACAAGACAAGGAAACACAGAACAAAGGGAAACGGGGCAGTTTCCCACGGTAACACCGTGAGCAACAAGAGTAGTAAACGAGCCGAGTCAAACCAGGAGAGTACGAGGTGCCAAACGCAGAGCAGGAGAGTAGTGAACAAGCCGAGTCAAACCAGGAGTGTACGAGGAACCAAACGCAGAGCAGAAGAGTAGTCAGTAAGCCAGGGTCAATACGAAGCAGGGACAAGTAGTTCAAGAAGCTGCAGCAGGGCCAGGAAACCAACAGAGAAGAATCACAAGCAAGGAGGAACAGGAAAGGCAGGTATAAATAGACAGAGGGCGGGAGCTAGCTCCGTCTGGCCAGGCTGTGATAGGCTCTCCCACTCCTAAGCCTGCCATCCTGAGTGGTGGAAGATGGAGTCAGTCTCACAGACATAGAAGCAGGTGCAGACTGATTACCTATGGGCGTGGATACAGAATCTGTGCCTGGCAGATCATTAACAGTCATCCATACCTGTGTTGCTGTTTTCGTTTTGGTTTTTTTACAACCGGTGTTGCATAAGAAGGGTGTCACCTCTAGTGTACACTGTGCCTAATATAGCAAATAAGTCCAGTATTTCTAATGCATAGAGAAATTTAGGCAAACTGTGTTTGTCACTAGTCTCGAAAAAAAAAAATTCTTTATACTCTTTGAGTAAAACCTGTGCACATGAAATTGGCAAGTGTGTATTATGGACCCGTAGGCTTATTTATGCAAATGAGGTGACATGACAGTGACGTCACTGCCCCAGCACATTCCCAACATCCTCTACATCAGGGGTGGGGAACCTTTTTTCTGCCAAGGGTCATTTGGTTATTTATAACATCATTCGCGGGCCATACAAAACTATCAACTTAAAAATTTGCCTGCTATATTTGGTCAAACATTTAATTAACTCACCCCTAATGTGATGGCTGGAACTGCTTTTCTTTGGTGAGGTGTGTGATGTTAGCTGGTATTGAAGATGTTGCTACTGTGTCAGCCAGTCTGGAGCGCAGTCGACTCTTTGGTAAGTTTTGAAAAGAACTGCTCACAGCAGTAAGTTTCACAGAACCAATATGTCTAATGAACTAATAAATCAATCAATCAATCAATCAATCAAATTTTATGAGAAATATGTAAACTTTATTAGTCCCCACTCAGAGGACGAGATACCCCCGACAATAATTAGACAGACATAGTACAAAAACAATCAAAAAACATAAGTAAAAACAATCCCAGGAGAATAAGGGTCACACCGGACAGGATTGTGCCACAATCACTATAGAAATATTAAGTAAACCCATCAAAGCCAGGAGTAACCTAGGACTATCCTCCCTATTGTACCATAGTATACAGAGGTGAAGTGATCAACAGTACAAAAGTAATAACGTTCTCTGAAATGGTTAGTTACCTGTGGTGGACATGACCTGCCTAAGTAGAGTCGTGTGTTAACGAACCTTCCTTTACCCCATCCTATCCCCCCACCCCCACCTTTAGGAAAGACACGTGACACCGAGGTTGGATGTGAAATGGCCACAGCAGCCGTTTATTAATTTTACAGTTTTATAAAAACAATTTAAATCCGAAACCTTCGGATAACTAGTTAGGAATCCACCAGAGAATTCCTTCTAATAATTCACATGACCCAACATGGGTCAGAAACGTAAATAACAATTTAACGTTAACATTAACCCGAGCAGAGGAAGTCCTTGAAGCCCTTTCAGATATTCCTTTTTTAAGAACACACCGAGTTAGCCATCTGCAAACCACCAATTACCTCCAGCCGTAAACCAGCTCGGAAGCACCGTTCACCTCTGCAGATGGCTCCAACCACTAGAAGTCCACTTCAAGAGGATAACACCCGATGAAGCCCTCAAGTGATATACCGACCACTAGAAGTCCACTTCAAAGGGATAACACCCGATGAAGCCTTCAAGTGATATACCTTCTACCAGAAGACCACTTCAAAGGGATAACACCCGATGAAGTCTTCAACCATGTACCTTTTTTGGGGGACGCATACCCCCGATGCGACCCCCCCACCATTTTGTACTGACTGGCCTCAAGGACTCCCCCCGCCAGCTGCCATGACACCAGAACCTACTCAGGAAAAAAGGAAAAACATGTTAGATAAGCACACAAATAAAAAACAACACTCCTATATGGACGTACGCAAAGACCCACCACGTAACAAACCAAGGGCGGGAGGGTGGGAGCTTGTCCTTACTGTGTTACTCCCTCCGCTGCTTCCGGCTCAATGCCGAAAACAGCGGGAAGAGCAGCAACGGCCCCCTGACTCCTCCCTAACCCCCTCCAACTCCCTCCAACTCTCCCTCACAAGTTAACCCTTTCCCTACCAGGGAGGTCATGGAGGCTTCCCTTCAGCCCTGCAGGCTCCGTCCAGCCCCTTCTTGACCTGCCTAAGTAGAGTCGTGTGTTAACGAACCTTCCTTTACCCCATCCTATCCCCCCACCCCCACCTTTAGGAAAGACACGTGACACCGAGGTTGGATGTGAAATGGCCACAGCAGCCGTTTATTAATTTTACAGTTTTATAAAAACAATTTAAATCCGAAACCTTCGGATAACTAGTTAGGAATCCACCAGAGAATTCCTTCTAATAATTCACATGACCCAACATGGGTCAGAAACGTAAATAACAATTTAACGTTAACATTAACCCGAGCAGAGGAAGTCCTTGAAGCCCTTTCAGATATTCCTTTTTTAAGAACACACCGAGTTAGCCATCTGCAAACCACCAATTACCTCCAGCCGTAAACCAGCTCGGAAGCACCGTTCACCTCTGCAGATGGCTCCAACCACTAGAAGTCCACTTCAAGGGGATAACACCCGATGAAGCCCTCAAGTGATATACCGACCACTAGAAGTCCACTTCAAAGGGATAACACCCGATGAAGCCTTCAAGTGATATACCTTCTACCAGAAGACCACTTCAAAGGGATAACACCCGATGAAGTCTTCAACCATGTACCTTTTTTGGGGGACGCATACCCCCGATGCGACCCCCCCACCATTTTGTACTGACTGGCCTCAAGGACTCCCCCCGCCACAGCGAAACAGGCCTTGACCACCTTAAGCCTGTGAGTTCCTCCACACCACCACCGCCCTTTCTATGCCTTCTGCTATCGCCAAGCTCCAAAGATCAATGCCAACCTCGGTCAGATGAACCCCGTCACTCCTCCAGAAATTCCCCACTCCTGACTCCAAATCCCTATGCCTCACGCAAATGCCCCCGTTTTTTGCCACAAAACGGGACACCGCCCGATTAACTTTAATGCGAGCCTTATTGACTCTCTCCACAGATCTAGCTAACCGCCAATGCTTTCTTGGGACTATGTCCGACCACACTATCACCAACTTGGGATAAGATACCCACAAACACAACATATCATGTTTGATATCCGGCACCAACTCACGAAAGGGGCGGACTCCTAAGTCATTCCCACCCACGTGCAACACTAAGACCTCCGGAACCCTATCAAGCCGAGCATATGTCTGGAATTCCGCCAACACCCTGCTCCACGACATACCTCTAAAACCCAGCCAATGCACAACCGCATCCTGTCGCGGAATGCGCAACTGGCGACCATCCGGGCGGACGTCCGCCCTCAAAGCCCCCCAGTGCACGAAAGAATGACCCATCAACCACACCAAACACGGAGGCGAATCTGAAACGGAAAAAACAATTAGGCACCACCATATAACATTTTTAAAGCGTTAACAACAAAATTCATAACATATGGGGGCGGACATAGGACTTAAACCTGTTGGACTCCCAACGACCAATACGCCTCACCCCCTCATCATCCAACCCCCAGCGCCCCGCTTCTGTTGCTGCGCCAATCCTGAAGGAATGAGATGAATATGAGCCTGCCGCGACACCAACCGCCGTCAAACATTTTTTAAATACAGCTCCAAACTGAAACCTGGACAAAAACGACCCGTCCACATGACGTAACAAAGGCAAATCTGGAGACCCCCTGTTTGGCGTAAAACCCCGCATGCACTCTACTGGGCACATAACCGACCCCGGGAGGGCGAACAAAACTATCAGTTTACCCTTCCCTACTTGGTCAGTTTTTGACCGACGCAACCATACCTCCAGCCGATCTGCGAATAGGCTCACCTCCCCAGATCTCAGCCCCCCTGCCTGTTTGGTACTTGGCGACACCAACTCACCTATTCTAAATGCCCCAAAGAACGCTAACGAAAAAGCCAACCGAAACAAATCCATTTCGTCTGAAGAACGACAGACCGATGCTAATGAACCGCCCAACGAGCTAAGCAAAGCAAACGACACAGGCCTTCTACTATCCGCCTCCACCCTACCTCGGCGCAACCCCTTCAAAGCCTGCGATACCAGAAATTCCTTCGATACATCCTGAAAGCCCCGCAACTTAAACCCAAACGCCACCGCAGATATGAACCGGTTCACCTTCGCCACTGAAAACCCCACCTCCCAGGCGTCCCCTAACCAGTACAAAAGTGCCACCAACCTGTCTCTATCCGTATTGACGTCACCCAACTCTCTTACCCACTCCTCCCACTGCCTCCAACAAGCAGCATAAGCACTCCACGTCGTGCGCGCCAAAGACCTTTGTAACAGTTGTTCTACGGGACCGATACCAGATCCCAAAGATGCTCCGGACAAGCCAAACCGAGACGTTCCGCTCCCGGTGCCAATTGCCGAAACCGGTCCCACTGCGAGCGAGAAAGAGCATCAGCGATACAATTCCATACACCCGGGACATGCACCGCCACCACCCACGCGTTCAACGACAAACACACCAACACTAAATGTCGCAACAATTGAACTACCGGAGGAGAGGACGCCGTGATGTTATTAATGGCCAGCACCACCCCCATGTTGTCGCAGTAAAAACGGACCTTCTTATCCCTGAGCCTGTCCCCCCAAATGGTAGCCGCCACCACGATGGGAAACTGCTCGAGCAGGGCCAGATTCCGCGTGAGTCCACTGGACACCCAGCTAGCCGGCCATTGACCTGCGCACCACGGACCTCCCCCGTAAGCTCCAAAACCGCCCGCCCCAGCCGCATCCGTAAAAATATTCAAATCACTCGTATCCTGCGCTGGGGCCATCCATAGCGAGCGACCATTGTACTGGCCCAAGAAGTCATCCCAAACCTGAAGATCAGCTCGGTGCTCCTCCTTGAGCCGCACAAAATGATGCGGCGCACGCACTCCCGCCGTTGCCGCCGCCAACCTCCTACCAAACACCCTCCCCATCGGCATAATCCGGCAGGCGAAATTCAACTTCCCCAGCAGCGACTGAAGCTCCCGCAGCGTCATTTTCTTCATTCTACAAGCCCGCCGAACCTCCAGCCTCAAAGCACCCAACTTATCCGCAGGGAGACGACACTCCATTGCCACCGAGTCTATTTCGATTCCCAAAAAACAAATCGTCGCTACCGGGCCCTCTGTTTTTTCTGGCGCCAAAGGAATCCCAAAATCCCTCGCCACCTTCTGCAGTGCATGAAGCAAATTACCGCAAACCGGCGAACCCCCCGGGCCAACGCACAAAAAATCATCTAAGTAATGGATCAACGAGTCGACCCCGGATACTCCCCTCGTTACCCACTCCACGAAGCTACTAAACGCCTCGAAGTATGCACAAGAAAGGGAACACCCCATCGGAAGGCACCGATCCACGTAAAAAGCCCCATTCCAAAAACAACCCAACAGCCGTTGGCTTTCTGGATGAACCGGCAACAACCTGAACGCCGCCTCGATGTCGGTTTTTGCTAGCAGCGCACCTGGACCCGCAGCCCGCACTAACCCCACCGCCTTATCGAATGAGGTATAAACTACGGAGCACAACTCGTGATCAATCCCGTCATTTACCGACGAACCCTTGGGATACGATAAATGTTGAATCAAACGAAATTTTCCGGGCTCGCGTTTAGGGACAATACCCAACGGGGACACAACTAAATCTTTTACCGGTGACTCAACAAACGGCCCCGACATGCGGCCCAACGAAACTTCTTTTAACAACTTTTCCGACACGACTTTTGCATGCAAGTAAGCCGATTTTAAATTCCTCCGCGTAACCGGAACCTCATAAGGAGGCGGAGGAATAACAAAACCAACACGAAACCCTTCGTAAAGCAACTTAGCCGCCGCCCTATCCGGATACTCATTTAGATAAGGGGCCATCTTTTCCACCCTCACCGGCGACACCCCCTTGACCAGCCGCGGAGGGCTGGTTTCCTGACCTCTTTTTCCGCATACATTTTGCCGCCCCTTGTGAAGCCCCATTACACTCGGAACACACGTGCTTGAACTTGCACGTGGCCCCGAACTTACACTGGCCTTCATTAAATTGGCAGCAAAAACCCGCCTTTCCCCCGCCGCTTTGTCCAACCTGACTAGACTGGCCTCCCTGGCCGGCGCTCCCGGGAAAGGACTGCCTAACCGGAGCCGTAACCCGTAACCAGAGAGCAATATCCTTCTGGTCCCACCGAATCGCCGGCCGAACCGCTTTTCGCTGACGGAATTGCTCATCGTACCGCAGCCACGCCTGACCCCCATACGCCCTATGAGCCTCCCCAATGGCATCAAAATAACAAAACAACGCCGAACAATTTTCCGGCGCCTTTTCCCCTATCACACTAGCCAATATGGCGAACGCCTGCGACCAATTAACGAACGTTTGCGGGATAAGCCTATACCGCCGCCGTTCTTCCTCGTCCTTTTTACTCTCGTCCCGCTTGCTCTTATCCAAATTAAATTTAGCGAGCGGCAAGAGAGAAAAAATCTCCACATATTCGTCCTTCCAGATCCGCTCGCGCACCTCCTGCTTTAAATGCGCCCCCAACGGACCCTCGAAACAAACGTACACCTCCCCCCGAGCACGGTCATCAATATGCACCCGATCGCCATCCTTTTGTGCCTCGGTCTGTACCGACACCGCGACCGCCTCCCTAACCGCCAGCACGGGCCGCGCCTGTACCAATCCCACGTCCCTGGGGCCCTCCCACACTTCCGCCGAGGACACTTCCGAAACTACCGGCGCCGCCGCCCTATCCAGGCGCCCGACCAGCTCCCTCAAGCAACCCACTAAATCTGCCAGACCCGCGCCATCGCGCCCGCCCGCGCCACTACCGGCCACCGATGCGACGCTAGCAGCCCCCCCGCTGACACCCGACATAAAAATCGCTGGATACGACAATGATGGAGTTACACACTCACCGGGCCGCACAGGCGCTGTGTTCCCGTCAGCCGGACCATCCTGACCTCGACGATACACGTCCAGTTCACCATCCTCCAGCTCCTCTCTCGCAGACGACTGGCCATCCCACCGACATCTTCGGATCGGAGATGATGAAGCGCTGACTGATGGGCCGGCAACCTGCCGCCCGACCGATGGAACCCAGACTTCCGACTGGACCTGTTGCCTCAACGTCGCTGCAGATCTAGGCGTCCGTCTCGCTGATCCTGAAGAGGCCTGCCCCGTGGCCGGAACATCACCAGGCGGGGCGGCCGTACCTCGTCTTCCAGATCTTCCATCCGATGGTGGAGGGGTGACAGGGAGCCCGGCCTGCGACTCCCTGCTCACCGCCGAACCCCGTCGCGGCTTGGGATTCCTGCCAGGACGCAGGGCCTGGGAAGGGGCGGTCCCCCCAGCTGCCTGGCCTGCAGCGTCCGAGATCGGGCTCCCTCTGCGACGCCGTGTCCGCGGGACTGTCTCAGGACTAAGGCGCTCTGGAGGTCGAGACCGCCGGGAGGGACGGGTCGACACGACCTGCGTCGCCGTCACCCCCGGCAACGCTCTCTGCCTGCTCCGGACAGGAGCAGTTGTTGCCGACTCCCCCCCGCCGCCATGCTAGGAAGGGGGCCGGGGGAGGGGAGCCTGTCCCCTGCAACAGACCCCGAACGCCGGGCCTGACATGGCAACACGGCGTCCGGGATCCTCGCTAATGCAGCCACGGTCTCCTCCAGCCATCCGGGACCGTGGTGCACAGCAGCAGCACGCAGCTGCTCTAACAAAAATGCCTCTGACATGCTGTACGAGCGCGGCAACGGGGAGCTTGTCCTTACTGTGTTACTCCCTCCGCTGCTTCCGGCTCAATGCCGAAAACAGCGGGAAGAGCAGCAACGGCCCCTGACTCCTCCCTAACCCCCTCCAACTCCCTCCAACTCTCCCTCACAAGTTAACCCTTTCCCTACCAGGGAGGTCATGGAGGCTTCCCTTCAGCCCTGCAGGCTCCGTCCAGCCCCTTCTTGATGGCAAAAGAGCATATTCCCCTGAGGACGCATCTCGTCCTCTGTGTGGGGACTAATAAAGTTTATATATTTCTCATACTTTTTGATTGGTTGATTTATTTATTAGTTCATTAGATATATTGGTTCTGTGAATATTATACTTTTTGTCTTGTGCTATAGGTAATGCTCTGATCTATATATAGGTTATTAATCGAAGCAGTAAGTTCTGATTTACTTAAAGGGCTTTTCCCATCAGGGACATTTATGACATATCCATAGGATATGTCATAAATGTCAGATAAATGCGAGTCCCACCTTTGGGACCCGCACCTATCTCTATCTCTACCTCTGTGTATTCCAGCTGATTTCTGACTATGAAGAAAAAAACAGCGTAGCTTGCTGAGCTGTGCTGTTTCCGTAACTCCCATAGTAGGGAATAGCAGTTACTGAAGCAACATAGCATGCGAGTTACGCTGTTTCAGTAACTACTATTCAGTTCTATGGGACTTACGGAAACGTTCATCAAGCTGCGCTGTTTTCTTCTTCATGGTCGGAAATCACAAGCTTCAGCCACAACACAAAGAGGTAGAACGGGGTTTAGGGGGCCCCGTTCTAGAGATAGATCAACTTTCTGACATTTATGACATATCCTGTGGATATATCATAAATGTCCTTGATGAAAATGAAAAGCCTTTAAGTCACCTGACCTCACTTAGGGTGAGTAGGGTGGGCGGACGGAGCCAAGGAGGGAAAGCAGCGGCAGTCAGAGTGATGTCAGGGCAAGCTGTGACGGAAGTGGACCAATCTTGTCCTCTGACCTCATGTCACTGACTCAGGTCAGGTGACCAGACTGGTCCAGTCTTCGGGCCGGCAGGCACCGACTGCACTCAGACCGCTGCCATAATTGACTCCGTCCGACCTCCTGCTCCTAAAACAGCAGCAGCGGCGGTCAGAGGGAGATCGGAGCGTGCTGTGACGGGAGTGGACCAGATCAGTCACCTGACCTCACGTCACTGAGGTCAGGTGACTGGACTGTGCCGGCCCAGGAGTGGACTAGTGATGTCAGGGCATGCTGTGACGGAAGTGGACTAGTCCGGTCACCTGACCTCACATCACTGACTCAGGTCAGGTGACCGGACTGGTCCGCTCTTGGGCCGGCACGCACCGACCTCACTCAGACCACTGCTGCGGCCGCCATACTTGGCTCCGTCTGCCCTTCTCCTCCTAAATACGAGTGAGTAGGGCGGACAGAGCCAAGTAGCGAATGAAGCGGCAGCAGCGCGGTCTAAGCAAGGTCTGCCCAGACCAAATGATCTCGTTAGCTTCCGATTGCATCCCCATTGATGTCAATGGTGGCGGAAACGTTGCTAATGGTTTCCGTTTGTCACCGTTGTGACAGGGTTCCGTTTTTTGACAGAATCAATAGCACAGTAGACTGTGCTATTGATTCCGTCAAAACAACTGAACCCTGTCACAACGGGGACAAACGAAAACCATTAGCAACGGTTCCGCCACCATTGACAACAATGGTGATGCAGCAAGCTAAGGTTTTCGTTTGACTTTCCGTTGAGGGGTTAACCCGATGGAAACCTCAGACGGAACCCCTTAACGGAAAGTCAACGCTGATTTGAACACATCCTAATAATATTATTTAGCAGCACTAAGGTAGATACTGTCAGGATCTAGTAGCTGACGAAATGTATAATCGGCAGCCGGAGATACACCACCACACAGGTTGGCCCAGTTGCCAAGGTAGCCGTATGATGTCCAAAGCCATGTTCAGACGTGGCAGGAATTTTACACTGTGGATATTGCCGCAAATTTGCAGCAATCTGCTGTAAACTTTACATGTAGGAGTGTTTATCCAGGCGTGGCAGATTTTGCAGCGGACTTGACATAGCTTTCAGCCTTTGCATTGCAAAAGTTGAAATCCACAGTGAAAATCTGCTGCTTTTCCGTAACACACTGAGCATGATGTGGAATGTAAATTCTGCTCCGCAAACTATTTTTCGCAGACGCTGTTTTCTGCAACGTCTGCTCTAAGTAAACTAAAAAGCTATAAAAACCAAAGAAAGACAAGACAGCTGCGGATTTCCACTGTCTGCAACAGAATTCCACAGCAAATCCGCCACGACTCAACGTGCCCTAAAGATGCCAAATGCAAGAAACGTGTTGGTGATGACATAACATAAAGTGGCAACAGAAATTCTGAAAAACCATTAGGACTATTTAAGCTGGCTATAGACATAGGATAACTTTTATCAGATAAGGTGCTGCCAAACACATCTGATGCCACTTATATCTGGGTAACATAATAGTTGGACAGTAACAATCAGAACCTTATTTCTCCCCACCTGAAGTCTTGAGTAGGGGCTTGTCATGTCCCATAGACATAAGCTCTTGCATGCTTTTAAAAAAATGTCTATAACCAGTTTTACTGCACTTTTCTACCAGCCATAGAGAAGAGGAAGACAAAAAAATAAAATAAGGGGGGGCCTCCATGACTAAAATAGCTGGGAGGGTTAGTGAGTTGGTTGGCCTATGGGATTACAAAGTAGGTACAGAGTATGAAGGCTTGTAGGATAAGGGGTGGGGTGTTTAGGGGCTGTACCTTCTTCCCTGCTGTCTCTCTCCCTCTCTTTGCCAGGACGCGGAAGCAAGAACACGTCCCCGCCTGCCCGCCCTGGATTGGATTGGCTTATTCCTGCATTGTTTGATGGTAGGGGGCTGTCTACTGTCTGGTGGACAGAAGTCTGTTGTGGGTGTCTGCTATAGTCTGTTTTTGTATTTTTCATTGCAGCTGCGGGGGGAGTCCTTGAAGTAGGTCGTAAAAAGTGGGGGGGGATGCATCACGGGTTGCACCCCCCAATTAGTTGGAAGACGGCTTCTTAGGGTGTTACCCCTTTTGAAGGCTTGGATATATTGTGGAGGTCATCTGCCAAAGGTAATCGGTGCCCCCAAGCCGGGTTACGGCTGGGGGTAAGGTATTGGTGGGCAGATGACCAGTAAATAAAATATCGGTGTCTACAAGGACTTGCCCCTGTCATTCTGTTTGTCATTGGGTTTGTAAAATGTTAATGTTATGACCCTGATAGGGTCGCGTTTTATTTATTTATTTATATGTAGAATTCCATTGTGGGAATTCAAGGTTATTTTAATTTGTTATTCATAAATTATTTATTATTACAAATAATAAATGGCTGCTGTGGCCATTAAAATCAAACTCTGGTGTCTGCCTTACTCAAAAGATAGGATTCATATAAGGGTACATTATTATCTACTTATTTGAGTAAGGGCACATTCAGACGTGGTGGAATTGCTGTTGAATTCCGTTGCGGACAGTCCGCAGTGGAATTCTGCACCAGCCGTTTTTTACATTTGTTTCTATATATTTTTAGGAAACTCAGTTCAGACGTTGCGGAAAATAACTGCGGAATTTAGTCTGCGTTGCAGAATTTCCCCTCCGCAGCATGCTCATTATGTTGCGGAGAAGAAGCGGACTTCTTGACACAGATTTCAGCCTTTGCAATGCAAAAACTGAAATCTGTGGCAAGTCCGCTGTGATATCTGCAACATCTGAATAACGTTAAATTCGTTGCGTAATTGCCCCGAATCTGCACCAATATTTGCAGCGGAAAAATTCTGCCATGTCTGAACATGGCCTATTAAAGAAGCAGTGAAGCTCAGATGACATCTCAGGCAGGTCCATCACTGTAAGTTCACAATTAGCTTCTCTCTTCCATTTGTTTTTTGTTTTTAAAAATAGATTTAACAGGGAATGGTAGAGCCCGGTTAATAGATAATATTTTTTGGAAGTTATATTTGATAAATAAACTATCGATAGAGAAATTCCTTTGATCTGGCATCAAATAATCTAGGAAGCCTGATAAACTGGCACTTGCTTCCCTCACAGAACTGCATTAAAATGACGGATTTAATAGGACAACAAGCAGAAGACTGAGCAGATATATAGAATTAGAAAATACCTTTGATTAAAAATTACCCTAAAGCCAAATTAAGATGTCAGTTGTATCTGGTGATCAGGGGCGTAACTAGGAAAGACTGGGCCCCCCCCTTGTAGATTGTGCTTTTTTTACAGCCCCCCCTGTAGATAACGCCATACAGCCCCCCTGTAGATAGCGCCATACAGCCGCCTCTGTAGATAGCGCCATACAGCCCCCCTGTAGATAGCGCCATACAGCCCCCCCTGTAGATAACGCCATACAGCCCCCCTGTAGATAGCGCCATACAGCCCCCACTGTAGATAACGCCATACAGTCCCCCCTGTAGATAGCGCCATACAGCCCCCTCTGTAGATAACGCCATACAGACCCCCTGTAGATAGCGCCATACAGCCCCCCTGTAGATAACGCCATACAGCCCCCCTTGTAGATAGCGCCATACAGCCCCCCCTGTAGATAGCGCCATACAGCCCTCCCTGTAGATAACGCCATACAGCCCCCTGTAGATAACGCCATACAGCCCCCCTGTAGATAACGCCATACAGCCCCCCTGTAGATAACGCCATACAGCCCCCCTGTAGATAGTGCCATACAGCCCCCCCTGTAGATAACGCCATACAGCCCCCCTGTAGATAGCGCCATACAGCCCCCCCTGTAGATAACGCCATACAGCCCCCTCTGTAGATAACGCCATACAGACCCCCTGTAGATAGCGCCATACAGCCCCCCTTGTAGATAGTGCCAAACAGCCCCCCCTGTAGATAGCGCCATACAGCCCCCCCTGTAGATAACGCCATACAGCCCCCCCTGTAGATAACGCCATACAGCCCCCTTTGTAGATAGATTATGGCGCCATCTACAGGGGGCGGCTGTATGGCGTTATCTACATGGGGGGCTGTATGGCGCTATCTACAGGGGGTCTGTATGGTGTTAGCTAAAGGGGGGGGGGTGTATGGTGTTATCTACAGGGGGGGCTGTATGGCGTTATCTACAGGGGGGGCTGTATGGCGTTCCCTACAGGGGGGCTGTATGGCGTTATCTACAGGGGGGCTGTATGGCGTTACCTACAGGGGGGACTGTATGGCGTTATCTACAGGAGGGCTGTATGGCGTTATCTACAGGGGGGCTGTATGCCGTTATCTACAGGGGGGGGCTGTACGGCATTATCTACAGGGGGGGGCTGTATGGCGTTCTCTACAGTGGGGGCTGTATGGCGTTAGCGCCATACAGCCCCCCTGTAGATAACGCCATACAGCCCCCCCTGTAGGGAACGTTATACAGCACCCCCCACAGGGAACGCCATACAGCCCCCGCAGGGAACGCCATACAGCCACCACCCCTGCAGGGAACACCATACAGCCCCCCTGTAGGGAACGCCATACAGTCCCCCCTGTAAGGAACGCCATACAGCGTCCCCAACCCCCCAAAAAAATGCGACCTACAGTGTGTCCTACAAATAACATGCATCCCCTATCCACAGGATAGGGGATACATGTGTGATCGCTGGCAGCGATAGGGAGAACGTGGGATTGAAAGTCCCCGAAGTTCTCCATGACTAACCTCTGACTTCCGGCGTCTGCGCAGCTCAATAAAAATGAAAGGAGCACGGGTCACGCATGCGCACAAGCGCGACCTGCGCTCCATTAATTTCTATGGAGCTGCCGACACAGGCCCCGGAAGTCCGAGGTTTGTGATGGAGAACTTCAGGGGACTTTTAGTCCCCTGTTCTCCTTATCGCTGCCAGCGATCACACATGTATCCCCTTTCCTGTGGAGAGGGGATACATGTCTTTTGTTTAATGGCAGAGCGGGGAGATACCTCCCTGCTCTGCGGTAGTCTTCAGTGGTGTCCCGCTGTAGCAGCCATAGCGGCAGCTAGCGGAGCCTCCGACAATGGTGGGGGCCCGTGCCGGCGGACGACATGGGCCCCCTCATGCCGCGGGCCCCGTAGCAGCCGTAGCAGAAGTAGTCATGGCAACGTGTCTCTCCGTTGAAATGCAGTCCGGCCTCCTGGGATGACGCTGCAGCCCATGTGAACGCTGCAGCTTGTGATTGGCTGCATTTGTCACATACAGATGTAGCTGTCTTTATCTTGACTTTTAATGCATTAAATACACAGTGGCAAGATCCTTTATCTTGACTTTTTCAATGGCTTTTGTTATGTGATATCACGCTGCAGCAAGTTATTAGTCAAGATAAAGATGGCTACATCCGTAGGATGAAATGTCATCCCAGGAGGCTGGCCTGGAAGAAAAATAGTAGATATGCGTTGCTATGACAACGCCCCGGTGGTAAGTATAAGCTATTTTGTTCAGCGTTTCTGCCTCAAAAGTCGCAACACTTGGCTATTTGTTGCGAGTTTTACATTCCCATTGTATTCAAAGTGGAAAACCTGCAACAGAAAAGCAACGAAAAGGCAGCATAAATTTACACGCTGCAGATTTAACTTTCACTTTTGCTGCTACTGTAAATGCTGAATTTTCTCCATTTGTAGACAATTTGTCTAGCCATGGATTGATGTACACCCAGGTCTTTATGCTTTTGTAGCCTTTTCAAGCTTCACGCATCTCTCTTCTGAAAGTTGTTTGCCTAGAAGCATGGTTCACACTAACCAATATTTCTTAAGAAGACGAGATTTGTCAGTAACAAGACTTTCTGTGCCTTCGTTTAAGGGTATGTGCACACACACTAATTACGTCCGTAATTGACGGACGTATTTCGGCCGCAAGTCCCGGACCGAACACAGTGCAGGGAGCCGGGCTCCTAGCATCATACTTATGTACGATGCTAGGAGTCCCTGCCTCGCTGCAGGACAACTGTCCCATACTGTAATCATGTTTACAGTACGGGACAGTTGTCCTGCAGCGAGGCAGGGACTTCTAGCATCGTACATAAGTATGATGCTAGGAGCCCGGCTCCTTGCACTGTGTTCGGTCCGGGACTTGCGGCCGAAATACGTCCGTCAATTACGGACGTAATTAGTGTGTGTGCACATACCCTAATGGGTAAATCACCTGTGAAACTTAGACCTTGAAATCTCATCTCCTTAATTGAAACACCTTTTGCCAATTAGCTCTTGGAGAAATCATTAAAGGGGTTTTCCCATTGGAGACATTTATGACATATCCACAGGATATGTCATAAATGTCAGATAGATGCGGGTCACACCTCTGGGACCCGCACCTATCTCTAGAACGGGGCCCCCTAAAACCCGTTCTACCTCTCTGTGTTTTGGTTGAATCGTGAGATTTCCGACCATGAATTACAGAAAGAGCATAGCTCGCTGAGCTAAGCTGTTTCCGTAACTCCCATAGTAGTGAATGGCAGTTATGGAAGCAGCGTAGCATGTGAGCTACGCTGTTTCTGTAACTACCATTCAGTTCTATGGGACTTACGGAAACAGAGTAGCTCAGAAAGCTGATTGGTGGGGGTCCACCCGCTGGGACTCCCATCGATTACGACAACGGGGTTCCTGTTCTTCCAAATTAACTGAGCAGCAGGTTGCGTATGCACACTGGCGCTCCATTCAGAGTCTATGGGTCTGTCGAAGATAGCCAAATACAGTGCTTGGCTATCTATGGCAGTGCTGTAGAGAATGAATGGAGCAGCAGGGCAAGCGTGACCTGCCTCTCCATTCACTGGAACGGGACCCCAACCGCTAGGACCTCCACCGATTACAAGAACAAGGGTTCCATTCCACTGAGTGGAGCGGCAGGTCGCGCTTGTGCCCTGCTGCTCCATTCAGTGGAACGAGACCAATGTTCTCGTGATTGGTAGGGGTCCTAGTGGTCGGACCTCCACCGATCAGCATGTTATCACCTATCCTGTGGTTAGGAGATAACTTTAAATTCTTGAAACAACCCCTGTAAGCTCTTAAACTCACCCATCGCATTTGATGATCCGTTTTTTCCCCTCTGGCATTTCTGTACCACCTATAGGAGCAGTTTTGGCTTCTGATGCATCATTTGTGATGTCAAAGGTCTCCCTGCGCCGGATAGAAAAACGCTGCATGCAGCATTTTTCTCTCTGGCTGTGTCAGGCTAAAGTGCACAAGTTTGTCATCAATTGTGCCCAGCTCAGCCAGAAAACAACTAGCCAGACACAATTGATATTTGTGAACTCAGCCTTAATGAGCCATTCCGGTCATCATTTTTGTAACACTCAAAGTAGATAAAACCGTCTAAAAACTAAAACTAAGTGTAACAAAACTTCCATTATCTCATAACTAAAGAAGGAAATAAGGAGGAAGAGGGAAATGCCTCTTGCTGTTCTGCCAGTTTTAGCAGCACAGCAGGGATTCCAAGGGCAGGCAGCTGTCTTATGGGCAGTAAGTGCTGAGCAGAATTCGACCCCCAATTAAAGCGGTATCAATCTAGGTTTCTGTGTGTAAAGCTGGTCATACGCAGGACAATTTACTCCAGAAAACTGACAACTTCTGGAGTACTGGTTGTCACATGGCAGAGAGGTAGACTGCTTTTTCCTAGATCAGGTGGAAAACCTGCCCAGGCTAGAAGGTTGAAATTACATCAGCTTGGAATTTGGAGACTTTTCCATTTTTTTTGCAGCAAACACATCAATGTATGAATATATTATGTGTAAAGTTACTCTCTAGAAGAAATTGTAATGAATCTCTATTATTATTATTATTATTAATAATAATAATAATAATAATAATAATAATAATAATAATAATAATAATAATTTAAAAATAACAGTATATGACCTTGTGTGCAGATGTGACACTTGAGTTTAGGGGGATATATATTGTAATAACTATTAACAATGTAACGTATGTATGTATGTAATATAATGGTATAATACACAGCATAGTCGGATTACCAGTCAGAAGTCACTTTATATGAATCCCTCCATCACAATATACAAGTTTATTCATAGCAGTAAGTGGAGGAAAGTCCCAATGTATTTGTGATCCAGCATTGTCATTGTCTTCTTGTGTATGGCTCAGGTCACCAGGCTGCCTGCACTGTGTTATTATATTATCACTAGTTACCAGGAGGTGTTATCTGCGGCCGGACTCATATTGAATGAATGGAGCAAGAAGCATCAGCAGAGATCTAACTGCACCCAACGGGAGGGAAAGGCTATAAAATACTGAAAATCATATAGACAGGAAACTTATAAAGACAAAAAACATTGTGCACATCGAAGAGCAGAAATCACTGAGTATACATGAGACACTTAGAATAACTATAATTATTAGAATATATAATTATTATATATTATTTTGTCGGTATCAATTTTATAATCATTTATAAAATAATTATTCATGTATGAATAAAGTACAACTAGTAAAATACCAATACATTGTTCTACTTATATAACAGTATAATAATAACACGTATTTATTGATACAATAATTGTCAATACGAATTTCTTATCTTAATACTAATAGTCGGTCACTCGTTGGTAATTCTGAATTCACAGATAGAACTTATGTTCTAGGGTTCAGCAGTGTTTACCGTATAGGATTATGTTATATTTCTACAAATAATAATGCACAATGTAATAATATCATCTACATAGACCACAGGGTCTATAATATAATATATAACAGCCCCCTATAATTTAGAATGACCAAATCACCAGTTTTATCATCCATACATCAGTCATATATCAGATATCACTCATCAGCCATCCAGACGATCAGTCATCATTGACATGTCACTTTCATAAAACTTAACACATTGTTTTCTAATTGCCGCAATTTATATAATTATATTTATAACGACTTTGAGATCCAGGAGTGCAATCGCGATGAGTGCAATCGCGATAACTGCACGAGCTCCATCCAAGCAGCCTGATCGGCCGATCAGAGGCGTCGACCCACGTCTCTTCTCCATTGTCTTAGATATTAATATTAATATATCAATCTCATGCGGGTAATCATTGTTCTATATATTACTGGAAATACAGCAACGAAATGTAATGTAAGAGGCGAGACTGGTATAAAAACGAGACTGGCATAATATATGCAATGTCTGCAGCTCCTCTGATCGATTATTGGAGGGTGATTGATGTGTACAGATCAGCAGGTGGACAGTACAGAAGGAATAAATGTGGAGCCTATAGGTAGGGCTGAGGGTACAGGATGCTGGTAGTGAGGGGCAGAGTCTCCCGGGCTGGGCATCTTGTTTGTTATAATTAGCTCAGGGACTGTCTGCAGTGAGGAGGACCAGCCCCCAGCCCCTGCCAGTGCCCGCATCTATCTCCCCAGCCAACACTGACACTGACGAGGCATCAGCTGGACCTGGAGCAGGAGCCTCATCACCAGCACGGCACCTATAGAACAGCAGCCTATAGTCCTCCTGTGTATACAGAGTGACGGCACCAGGTACAGTAAACAGCACCGTTCCTCTCCTCACCAGCATCATCCAGTACAGCACCTACAACCTTTAGAGAAGAGAGTGGTGGGCACCAGGTACTGTATGCTGCACTGCTCCCATTATCAATGCTTCATCCATTACACACTCATCCATTATTATTACCTCTCAGTACAAGATGAGGCGCAGCTCATACACATTTCTGACCACACCAGCCTGCCCGACACTTCACTACATGCGCCATGTGCCTATAATGCCCGCTCCACGGTATCAGCTGCTCTATAGGCTTCTATATGGGGATTTATTGATGTCTATTACAATGAAAAACCTCACAGTTCAGGGATATCCATTGCATGAATTGTACGAATTGTGATATGGAAGGAAATGAGAGAATGTTAATAGCCGCAAAAAGAATTGCCGTGTAGACTACGAGGAAATAAAATAATATCGAGTGTGTATTATATTTATCTACATGTTACACCCCATGTCATATAATTTATGTGAGTAGATTTTATATATATATATATATATATATATATATATATATATATATATATATATATATATATATATATATTCTAATCTATCCAAATCAATCTATTATCTATGTATCAATTTCTTTCCATTGTGTGATATCTTTTGGCGTTTATTTTATTTTCATGCTCCTACGTGGTACCCATCTAGCTAAGATTATCTGTAACAGCCTTCTATCCAGTGCAATAATAGTATGTACACATATCAGGACCATCCAAGCGTCTGACCACATCCACGTGTGTGTGTGTGTGTGTGTGTGTGTGTGAGTGTGTGTGTGTGTGTGTGTGTATATGTACATATATATATATATATACACGTATGTACATATATATATATATATATATATATATATATATATATATATATATATGCGCAAGGCCTGTCGCTCTATCAAATGGACCTACTCATTGCCTTTATACAGGAAAAAATTGAGAAATATTTTTAGGTATATACATATATATTGATATCTTTCATATATATATATATATATATATATATATATATATATATATATCCATCCGCATATCGATCGATATATATCTATATCTATCTATCTATCTATCTATCTATCTATCTATCTATCTATCTATCTATCTATCTATCTATCTATCTATCTATCTATCTATATATATATATATATTAATATGTATATATATATCTATATATATGTGTGTGTCTGAACACTTGGGTATTGTAGTAAATCGGTACACTAGTAGGATTGCAGAACACACACACGCACGCACGTATATATATATATATATATATATATATATATATATATACACACAGGCCCACACACACACACACATATATATATGTATATATATATATATATATATATATATATATATATATATATATATATATATATATATATAAAATATTGTACAGTATATACATACTTTATATTTATGTAAGGGATGACTATATAGCTGGCTGTAGCAGGATTCGTGTAGTGCCTCTATACAGGGCTCTGTATATTTTGGGGGCCGCTGTTCCCCATTCCTGGGCTCGTTTTCCCCCCGGTGTCAGTGTTCCCTCGTCCCCTGCCCCGTGACATTATAATAACAGGAGGCTTCACGGTGCAATGAGCAGCAGCCTCCGGCCACATATAACGAGGTGTTTATAGCCAGTGATAGGACAGCAGCGCCGAATACACTGACACCTGGATATCCTCTATATACATTCATTATTACAATCATTAGTGTGTCACCATACAGACCGGCCATACATACACACACACACACACACACACACACACACACACACACACACACACACACACACACACACACACACACACACGGAGTTAGGGAAATGATGTAATATACAGTGCAATATAATATGCTTACTATTATATGTATTACATGTAGTATGTCATCTAATCGAATATGCTTATATGTAACATTACTAAGAAGAGTGAAAGAGAATGAAGCTTCATATGAATATGTAATATTATAATAGATAGAATATATATAAAATATAAACCAATCAGGTATCATGGTATTTCAAAACAGATAAAAGTCTTCACCTATGGGAAAATATGCGTCTACACGTGGGTTTAGGAGCTGAACAATATATTATTTATATAAAATTAGTTGCTATAATACTTAATATACCTTTTCCTTGTTGATGAATAATGTTTCCAATGCGCTTCAGTAAGATAGATAGATAGATAGATAGATAGATAGATAGATAGATAGATAGATAGATAGATAGATAGATAGATAGATAGATAGATAGATATAGATAGATAGACTGCATTGTGTGAGGTTTTCTGGAACAATTGTCCTTTTGTACACTGCTTATGTATCATTGTGATACCTGGACAGAGCCCTTGGGACATAACTGGCAGCCATACAGAAACAGCTTCTTATTAGACATTACAGATGTGATTATCTTAAATACATATTGACTTTACTTTCTTGAAAATATTGTGATAACAGTACGTTGTACATGACTAGCATTACTATGTTTTATATTAAGGTGCTACAATGACCCTGGGATATTTTTTAAAATCTTATTATTATTATTATTATTATTATTATTATTATTATTATTATTATTATTATTATTATTATTGGACCCCAATGACCCCTGATCATCTATACTGCCTATGTGTGTCAGGCCATTCATTGTATGCGATGATGATATAAGTAGATCCATTCATGGGACATGTATTTTCTAAAAGATAAACCCAAAAAGAAGTGATAATATTGACCGATCCAATTAATTTATATGGAATTGAAACTGATACAGAAATGTAGTTAATGTACAACCATTTTATCAAGCTCCTGTAAACTTGAGTCAGAGACTGATACAACTCGATATTATATTCTGTTTTACATCAGTTGTCCAAACCGTTTAAATCAGTTGTACTAGAGAGGGCAGAAATAAAGACGAGTATGTGGCCAGCCTTGTATGTGCTTCACCTCTCCAGAACCCCCAATACATATCTCTCATAGAGTCCCCACAGTAGATGTACACACAGGCAGCAGAAGCTTTATTACTGCCATGTATCATAAAACGGTCTATACCTGGGGGAGGATCACTGCTCCCCCTATTACCCTGCAACAGCACCAAGAAGGGGGGAATTAGCAGCACTACTCCTACCTGCTGGAGATGATCATATATATATATATATATATATATATATATATATATATATATATATATATATATTCACTATCATTATACAGGTGATGGGTACTCACGTGTGCTGCTCCCCATCCAGCCAATCACCCAGATCAGAGTGATTGTAAATCAGGACACATCTGATTGGTTGTCATCAACCACTAAAGTTTGCAAACCCATGTATGTTATCCATACGTCTATCTATCTATCTATCTATCTATCTATCTATCTATCTATCTATCTATCTATCTATCTATCTATCTATCTATCTATCTATCTATCTATCTATCTGTCTGTCTGTCTGTCTGTCTATCTATCTATCTATCTATCTGTCTGTCTGTCTGTCTGTCTGTCTGTCTGTCTGTCTATCTATCTATCTATCTATCTATCTATCTATCTATCTATCTATCTATCTATCTATCTATCTCATATCTATCATCTATCTATCTATCTATCTATCTATCTATCTATCTATCTATCTATCTATCTATCTATCTATCTGTCTGTCTGTCTGTCTGTCTGTCTGTCTGTCTGTCTGTCTGTCTGTCTGTCTATCTATCTATCTATCTATCTATCTATCTATCTATCTATCTATCTATCTATCTATCTATCTATCTCTATACTAGTGAGCGTTTTATCACATACACACAGGCGTGTAAATCTTTCATGTACACCCCTCCTTCCCCACATATATCATATAGACGAGTCCCTGGTGTGTGCTGTGAGTGTGCAGACCCTTTCTCTCCCAGTATCCTCACAGCTCAGGCAGTACGTTGTGCAGATCATGATGTGCACTTGGCTCCTCTCTCAGGGCTCACAGCTTCCTGCCCTCCACCCCCCCCCTCTGTGTCAGTGCACAAGAGCTCAGTCCCTGCAGAATGGGAAACACATGGCTCAGTGCATGCGCCGGAGTACATGTGCATAAACCCAGTACATATATAGTAGTAGTAGTAATAATAATAATAATAATAATAATAATAATAATAATAATAATAGTTATTATTATTATTATTATTATTATTATTATTATTATTATTATTATTATTATTATATGTAGTGTTTGTGTGTAAGTGAGATCAGCACAAGGTAGAATTTGGGAAAAGTCAGGAAACCCTTTAAGGACTTTCATAGTGACAAAATGATCAGCATCCTGCATAGGTGTTGGGAACTAAGCTCCAGCCGTATATAAAACGGATTTATTTCTTTTTGGAGAGGGAGGGGGGGGGGTGTAACGGTCTCCAGCTACACACCCGACACAAGAGCTCACACTCAGATTCTTCTACACATGTTAGTACAGTACAGAAGATGCTCTATCATTCCATTGCTGGAAAGTTGCAGTCCCTGGTGCAGACCAGTAAAGCTCAGATGGTCTCACACCACTTGGGGATCACTATGCTGCAGACTTACACTTTTAGTTGTGAGAGGAGAGTTGTCACAAGTCCTGGACCTTTACTTGTAGTAAGACACAATCCTGGCAGACTTGTCGTTCTGAGATCCAGAGTGTTAAATCTACATACAGTTAGAAGTGATCTCACTTTACACATCAGTATCTTTTCCTGGCTGAGGTAATGAGGAGGGGGCTCTGCCCCCCCCCCCCCTTGTCACCACTTGTCCATCACGGAGGGCTCCACTAGTGCATGACAACCTTTTGTTTTGCTTAACAAAATCCGGGCCCCTCCTACCTAATGATCAGGAATGGGTTGGTTTGAGCTCTCACACAAATTGGTGGTGGGCTCTCCAGGCAGCTGTGCTGACCAAGTGTTGGGAGGCTGAGCAGCATCAGGACAGAGGAGACCTCTTCACTAGCCTGTCTCTGCTGAGGAATTCTGCTGACAGAAGTTGTCCTAAGTTTACCCACCACCACCATCATCATCATCATCCTCATCCTCACCACATAACATGCTCCATGGCTGACTGTGCTGCGTTGTGATACTTCCAGGAGATCACTCCAACTTACTGCCCGACCTTCCTGTGTGTGGATGCTGGAAGAAACATTGGGGCTCTGTATATGGAAATTGTGGGGTGCAGAACAGAAGAAAGTGCCTATCCCTTCCGACCAGCAGCCATGCTCTTCCATGGGATAACCGGGGGACATATACAAGGCATCATGGAAGAGATGGAGAGAAGGTCAAAGTCAGCAGATAGCCGCCTAGCCAAAACTATCCAGGTCAATGGCAGAGAAACAGTGAGTATAGCATGTTAAACAGTGTCTCATTAAAGTATCTATCTATCTATCTATCTATCTATCTATCTATCTATCTATCTATCTATCTATCTATCTATCTATCTATCTATCTATCTATCTATCTATCTATCTATCTATCTAATCATCTGTCTTTCCATCTATCATCTGTCTATCTATCTATTTATTTTGAGTTAATAAACAAGTCTATTATATATGTATCTGTTTCATATCTACCTATTATCTATTTGTTTATCTATCATTCTCTCTCATTTTTACCCATGTATATATTAATTTACTTAATTTTTATAACGCTGTTTAATATCTATATACAAGTAATCATCTATTTTTTATCTATATAGTTATTTCTTATCTATCTATCTATCTATCTATCTATCTATCTATCTATCTATCTATCTATCTATCTATCTATCTATCATAGATGTATTATTCTTATGCATGAGAAGTGCAATTGAAGCATCAGCCGGAGATGCTCTGGGGGCATAAATACAACCAATATTATTCCCCAGCGTTATGTGGTCATACATAACATATATCATACTTATAACAGACTTGCAGTAATGAAATCACGTTAAATATTTAGTATCAAGCTATCAAAAATAATTTTTGCATGCTTACTGATACGTTTGTGTAGTTAAATACAGGAGTAATTATTTTATTTAATTTTATTCTGCATTTAATTCTTGACTATGTTTTCGTTAAAAAGTAAAGGGATGTAAAATGTTGCTATTTACTGCTATGTTTCACATTAAATATTAATATTAAATATTCAAGTGCAATATTACATTTTACACATTATGAACACATTGTTCCTCAAATGTATAATAGCTGAATATAAATCTACCAAATTCAGAAATGAAGTATCTATGAAGATAATCCTACTAAGTAATAATTACAATAACAATTGTAGTCACATAACACAGTTATAATTTATTTATTCATTATTATTTATTCATTTTTGGAGGACATTGTAGTTTATGGCCAAATATATCTTCTTCTATGTATGTTTGCCAAGGTATATATGTGTTTAATATAACCTAGTATTTAATACATGTATTTTCATTCCATATACCTGATATTCTATTATTTAATAGGCTATATGTATTTACATTTTGTTTAGGTTAAATACATCTAAAAATATTACTCTGCCCAGACAATTTCTCCAATATGTTTCTGTATTATTTTATGATAAATATTATTAGTCCCTGTTGAAAAATACTACGGTAGTGTTAGTAGTCACTAACAAATAAATCATAGTTGCATTTTAAACATACAAATAATCTAAAGTAAAATCAACCCCAGAAAAAAGACAATGTTAATTGGGGTCAGTATAAAAAAGAGATTAGACAGAGATCAAGCCTCATTAGTGGATAAGGGATATTTTTCCTACTTTAATAAGCTCTCTGGGGAGATACCCAGACAGATACTAATGTGTTAATACCACTGAATTCGAAGGATCTGTGGGTTTTATAAGCAGTGTTTCAATCCAACCAGGAGAAAGAATTTGTGGAGAGTGAATTCAGTATAAAGGAGTTTAGGAAACATCTAATTATTTGTCTGCAGAACTACAGTATAGGTAGTGTTATGGGTTTTATTTGAGTGGTGGGGGGCACAACCAGAAGTGTATAAGTAAATGGCAGCCTAAACTATAAACTAATAGCTTATTTTGGAAACTGGTGAGGTTAAAGAGACAGGGCACTGTAAAAAAAAAGTTTAGATATATTTTTTCAATTTAAATATATATATTTAATATCCTTTTAATATATTATTTTTTATTTCTAAACAAAATAAATGTATGCACTTGTAAAGGTTTATTATTCAGTGCACATTTCATGGTAGCATGTTATTGTACAGAAAGTAAAGGTTAGGCTGGGTTCACATTTTTTTTTTTGTACAATTGAGTCAAACTGACTGGACAACTGATGCAAAAAACAGTTTGCATCAGTTTTTCCAATCAATTTCATGGATCAACGGTACATACAGGACCCATTGGTGTAGCAAGGACTCCATAACAGTGTTTTTGCTCAATTATTTTTCGCTGATTGACTTAGTTATCAGTTCAAACCATGCAGAAATGAAGGGGATCCCTCAACTGATGCATGTCTATTAAGTAGCACAAAAAGAGAACTGATACAAAACCGCCAGTTTGCTACATATTTTTTAAAATAATACAAGCTGATGCATTTATACAGAAATTCTTTGGGTCATCATAGAATATTTTTCTTAACATTTTCTTTTTTTTTTTTCTCGTGTAAACTATATGTAAAAAATCCCTAGTGTGAACCCAGCTTTTGAAAACCATTAATAAATTGTTATATCTATTCTTTATTACATTGTATAATTTTCAGGTACATCTATAATTATAATATTACTGCCTAATAGAGTTATGTAATTTACTATATATTTCCCGCCACTTTCCATTAGTAACATAAATATAAACATAATTTGCTGTTCTGCATAACATTTATCACCCCCCTCCCTTTTATAGCTGGCTATTGTAAGCTGTACATGTTTCCACTTTTTAGTATTATGTTCCTTCACCAAAGTTAAACTATTCATCATATTTAAGCTGTATCATAGTAGCACAGTGATTGGTTAGGATCTCTGATAATATATTATTTAAAATTGTAATTAAAAATAAAATTAGCTAGAATAGCAAATTCCAAAATAAATTCTTCATAGAATTTTTTTCATCTACATTATTAATGTAACAATTACAAATTAAATGAATCTTAAAAAGACCTCTCAATGGCACATTGTAGTTTCTATATATTCATGTATGTTTGTATACAACTTCAAAACTGGCTATTGTATAAAATGTCTTTCTTCTCTACTGTGCTATTCACTCCCCTTGGGTGTATTTATTAGTGTGTTTGTTTGTTTGTTTGTTGCTCATAATTGGCCTTTATGCAGTTTTAGTTTAGTTTGGGCTTAAAAGTTTTTTTTATTTTCTTCAATATTTTATGTGGTTTAATATTTAATATTTTTTCATCTGGATAAAGTGGGAAAATATTTATAAAAAAAAGCTCATAATTTTACAATGGGCCCCTTTGTCATTTCAACAGGCATAGGTCATGGGTACAGAAATATGTGAATTTAAAAATAAAAGTAAGGATTCAAATAGTATTGTCCAAGAAAGCAAGGTTGGTCCATAGTGGGCATTACAGATATTATAGATATAGATGTTAGATAATTTTCCAAATGTTAATGCCTGTAATAATAGCAATATTGTAGGAGAGAAAATGTCATCCAGTGATCATTTTCAGCATTGCTTCTTCCAATGTATGTTTTTAGTACATTTTTAAGGTGTAAATATTCTGCCTGCTCTGAATGAGTGTAAAAGAGTAAGGCACTATAGAATAATACTACATTATAATTAGATGCCAACGTCATGCTGTATACAGTGCACACATAAACACTTTGCTGCTGTATTATTACATATATTGTTATCTACATCAGTACAAGACACAATAGTGATGTTTCTTTTGGCAACAAAGAAAATGTAGATTTTTTACCCACTTCGGTTTTGATAATATAAGCAATCATGTAATTGGTTACTATGTGAATCTCTGCCTTGTTCTCTTAATAAACATATTGCTTGTTTTTTGGGGTTAAATGAAAAGTATATACGGTTAAATGTCTGTTTTAGATCAGAACCAGTCTGTGTGTTACAGAGCATTTCCCCCTAAAAAAAAAACCCATCACCAGTAGACATCGGTCCTCTTCTGCCAAATTGTATGATAGAATGGTCACCATTACAAGTCCCACAGGGGATCTCACCCAGCTGTCCGGGAGTCCTGAGTGGATGGTGTATACATGCTCCTGCCCATATTGTCTCATAACTAGGTCGAATAGTCATTCGCAACTTTAGGAAAGCTGGGTGACAACCCTGCACCGTCCATTGTTACTCAGCTTTCCAATAAATTGATACAACTAAAAAATTATTGAAAGAGTGCTAAACAACAGGAAAATACAACTGAACTGAACAACTAATAATGGTGATTTTTTTTATTACAGTGGAAATGATATTTAAATACAATACAATGGTGATGCATTTGTACAAATAATATTTGTGTAAATGCAAAGTTATGATATGAATGACAGTTATATTGAGATCATATCTGGATATATTAGGAAAATGAACCTATAATTGTATAAAGAATAATAAATCATATATTACAAATTATTACAGATATCATTGATTTTAGCGACCTGTATGAAGTTATTTGGCCTCCTACCCTTGGGACCTAATATCCCTATAGTATGCACTAAGGGATACATTATCCCATGTATTGTAACTATCCTGCTCTCCGTATAAGCTAATATGACAATTAAATTTATTCTCAGACTAATATTAATATTGTAACAAATATCACTCTATGTCTTGTGTATAGTAATCATCTATTAAAATGATCAGAAAACCATCTGGCGAGCCCGAAGCCTTGGTGCTTGTCAACAGACTGGAGATCAATTATTTACTACCTGCATCCCATTACAGACTTCCAATCAGATTGGCTGTAAACATAGCCAATAACCACAGCGCTGTCCGTCCATTAACAATGGGTTGGCTCATACAATAAGTATATATCCTCCTAAGCACAAGCACCTCCATTGCTAACTCTCAGCATTTGACCTGTGACAGTCAACATTTTTAAGTTCATCTCTGAGTTCCCAAAAATATTTCTGCATTATTTTCACTATGTAACAATTGTTATATTCACCACATTAATATATTTTGTAATAATTTTTAGCAAGGAAATAAATATTAAGATGTATGATATTTCCAGGTTTATGTATTTTATGGTTAAAAATATCTATGAACAATATATGTCTTAACATAATATAGTGTAACAAAATCTAAAATAATAAGACATAATATAATCATCTTCCTAAGTCACTTATTGCCTGGTTTGCAGATAAAAGAAATTAACAAACACTTTGATATATTTAGGTATCAACAGTTCTCGGGTGAATGTAACATTTCTATAAGTTAAAGGCACATATCATCGACATCCATTTAACACTTTTTACTGTTATTGCCGTAAAAATATATGATATGTAAACAGACTATATATACCAAATGAAAGCATGAACTAATGAAGCCACTTCTTCACATATGCTGTCCCAGGTCGAGGCCTATATGGACCTTCCTTCAATGATTATTGCAAAGCAGTAAAGTAGCAGCATATGCTCCGTATATGTTCTTTAGGTGACACATATGAATGTAACAACAGCATACTTTTTATTATAACTGTTTCTTTCATTGTGATCACAGAGATTGCCGCCACTCAGCCCGGAGAAGCCAGCTCTGTGTGCAGGATGTGGAGGGAAGATCTCTGACAGATACTACCTTTTGGCTGTGGACAAGCAATGGCATCTCCGCTGTCTGAAATGCTGTGAATGTAAACTGGCCTTGGAGTCAGAACTGACTTGTTTTGCAAAAGATGGCAGCATATATTGTAAAGAAGATTATTACAGGTACAGCACTGTATAGACAACATGAGTTTCAATAAGACTCCATAACTAACCAATATGTAACCAGGGATGTGAATATACATTGTCTTACTATAAAGCTTATTATCCAAATTGAGCTCCAAATGGAGATGTTTCTGCTGGACCTTTGGGGCTCATTATTGTGTCAGAGCCTGGGCCCACTGTGGTTCCTCTGGTGGACCAGTCCGACTTCGATGCTAAAGGAGCCACAGAGAACCTTTCAGTGCCTACCCACATCTCTAAAATCAAGAGTAGCCCATGGGGCAATCTATGTCATGGCGTGACTGCTGCATTGGTGGCCACTCCAGGTTCTCAAACAGGTTTGCTATGACTTGTTAGCCCAACACACTCCCACAGTGATTTTCTTTGTATGTGCTTTGAGGCACTCCACCTTGGTGGTGATTTTAGAAAATTATGAGCTTCTCAAAAATTCCTTTTCATTTTTAATTTTAAGAAAAATTACTTATATTGAACTGTATGTCAGGTTAACCACTTTGTTTCCTTGTCAATTTTATGCCTGTTCTACTAGGATTAATGTAATTTTCTTAGAAAGCATATGAAATACAATATCTATTATTCGTTATGTGACTGTGTGTAATTATAGAAGAAAGCATTAGTAATGATACGTATGGATTATCTACTGTATATATCAGTGTTTCCCAATTAGGGCTCCATGCCAGGGGCTCCCCAGATAACAGCTGCAACAAGAGCAGTCACTTTTACGATTTGAATGAAAACGTGATGTCAGTGTGCCCAAAGATGCCTGGCATGGGGCAAAGAGAAAACAGTTAACAAATGTCAGTCAGAACATTGCCCTGGCTCAGAACTATGGACATTTTATCCACCTCATGCTGTGGTCTCGGTGATCGCTCCCTAGTAAAAGGTTAAGAATCACTGGCTTACAGTATTATGTAAATGTTAATGAATACAAACAGATAAAACAAACCGACAATAATTAAATGCCATGGTATATAATTTATATTCCACAAGTTTGAAAAAATATATATTCTATATATAACAATACGGTTGTAAGATTATAAATAGGTAACCTAATAAATATTGACCTAACATAATATTTGAATGAAGGTTTCTAACAATCTCTGGATATGGAAAGGAGGGGCCTGTTGAACAGTGGTGGTCAACTGGCCACATTACTAGGGCCCCAGACGAGGGCAGTGACTGTGAAGACTACATTACTTTTAATATCCTGTCTCCCATTTTCAGCAGAGAGATGGCCATGCATGCATAGTCACTCTCCATTAGAGACTATGGAGATACAAAAACAGCCCAGTGAGGGCACTCAGCTGTTTGCATATCTCCCGTTTACTATGGAAAAGAACTGTGTTTGTATGGTCAATTCTTTGCTGCAAACGAGGGACACGTGACTATCATCCTGTAGTGTCTGTATGCAGAGGGTGCAGCACGAAAGCAGAGTATCGGAGTGCATACATTCAGCTATGTACTAAATAGACTGTACAGTACAGAGATGGAAGTGGAGCCTGCCCACCAGTTGCTCACCACTGTAGGACATTTACATATTGCATTGTTCTAGTCTTCGTCAGCTTATATGGGTTAAATCAATCAATAACATCTGCATTTTTAGCCTGTTTATAGAATGTATAGTGCACATTTTCCCAGCAAACCTACAAAACCTAGGGCAAACGAGGAATATAATAGCGCTTTAACCTCCCAGGTACAGTGTAGTATAATATTTGAAGCTATGTGTATTCATTACATCTAGTAGTGCAAATGATGGTACATGTCAGGCATTGTATGGCAATTTACAAAATATAATCCTTCATGTATACCTACAGCTAGATTTTGTATGTAATAAGACTAATAAATTCCATTATTCAACATATGCTAGGCATGGATTGTAATATATTCAGTGGTCTTATTATATTTACGGCATATTAAAGGGTTTTTCCAGCTTCTGACAACTGCTGACCTATGCACCGGATAGGTCATCAGTACATGATCTGTGGGGGTCTGACACCCAGGCCCCGCACATATCAGCCGGTCCGGTGCCTCCGTGCACCGGACGTACAAGCCGGAAGCAGTTGGCTCCGGCCACGGAATAGCGGCCGAGCTGCAGTATTGCAGCTCTGCTCCTATGCTATGTATGGAGCCAACTGCTTCCGGGCTCCATACATAGCATTATGTGCCACAAAATCTGGTCCCCGCAGTGCACCGGAGCGGCTTATCGGTGCAGGGTCCGGGCGTCGGACCCACACCGATGACCTATCCGGTGGATAGGTCATCAGTTGTCAGAAGGTGGACAACCCCTTTAACATTTATATGAATTAATTTAATTTAAAGTGCCCTCAGTGAATAATAGTTTTGCTTGTCTCCAGAAGGTTTTCCGTGCAGAGATGTGCTCGATGCCACCTTGGCATTTCAGCTTCAGAAATGGTTATGAGAGCAAGAGAGTCCGTCTATCATCTAAGCTGCTTCACATGTACCACGTGTAACAAGACCCTGAGTACAGGAGATCATTTTGGCATGAAGGAAAATCTGGTATATTGCCGAGCTCACTTTGAGCTCTTGGTCCAGGGAGATTTCCATCCACAGCTCAACTACACTGAGCTCTCAGCCAAAGGTGGAGGACTGTCCGCACTTCCCTACTTCACCAATGGAACAGGTGCAGTGCAAAAGGGGCGACCCAGAAAGAGGAAGAGTCCGGCCATGGGAGTAGACATCATGAACTACACTTCAGGTGAGAACCTTTAAAATTGTTTTGAAGGTAATATAATATAATATTAATCCATTGTGTATCGTCAAGTTTGTTTAAGAAAAAAAACACCCTCCCAAAACAAAACATTTTATCCATCTTAAGGAGGTTATTGCTTTTCAACTATGATAGCTATATACTCAAGCACATATTGTTCCCTGGATATTGTCATAAACTTGAGAAAACACACCCCACATAATATAGTCAGTATTCAGGATATCATAGTGACTGTGAGCTCTACCTACATTCTCATCCACTTCATACCCATATTGATTTACGGACTAAGCTAAACCATGTTTTGTAGCTCAGAGCAGCATTCACAATTCTGTCAGTGTCAATGTAAATTAGCAAAGAATACACTTGACTAACTCAGGATTAGGATAAATAAAGCAATGCATTTACAAGGTTTTTGAGCTTTTTCTGTAGATTATATATATATATATATATATATATATATATATATATATATATATATACTGTAAGACGGTGATGAAACGTGAACCTGTGCTAGTAACATAGTTACCAAAATGGGTGTACGGGCACCATAGGATATCGCTGGCCAACTTTCCAGCGCTTACAGCTTTCCAGTACCAACAGGTCCAGACAATTCTGACGTTTGCTAGCCTGTATTACTGAGCTGGTCTGGGTTTCCTCAGACTCAATTAAACTCCAAGATCTGCTCTGAAACAATTACATTTGTTATCCTTCAGCTTCGAACAGACAAACAACTATACATTGCCAACCACGTTTGATGGGAAGCTTAGATGCATTTGTGTTTGGTACAACATAGAATATGTGTACTAGTGAAACCTAATAATTAATAATAACAACAATTAAAGCCCATTTAAGGTTAATTTTGCAAGTTTGCCTATTCTTACCTGTGCTTCCTTTAGGCTCAATTCACACATACAGTACTTATGCATTGTTTTGTGCAGTTTTTTTTTAAGCCAAAGGCAGAAGTGGATACGAAAGAGAGGAGATATATCAGTCTTTTTCTATACTTTTTCTTCCTTCTGCATCAACTGTGTGTGAATCCAACCTAAAACCCTCTCTGTTTCCTCTTTCGATTATATTCATTTATGCAAAAAAAAAAAAATGTGACATAGATATGTGACATAAAGTTGTGATTATAGAGGCAGAAATTTCCTTGAACCTCCTGTCAGTAATCCCAATAATATAGAACACAGGCAGCTGTTGGCCATCCTCTGATGTGAGGGATATATGATTCTAGGCTTGGACAATGAGAGTATTGGCATTGACCATTCCCATAGGAAAAATACACTTCTGCTTATGATTACATAGTAAATCTGAATTTTACTGAGCTACAGATACAATATTGTTTTTATTGGTATCTTAGTTGAGTAATACTTATTGTATGGATGTGTGTGATCAATTATATTACACAATGAAAGATGTGCTCGTCATTATACAATTGGATTATACTATTATTTCTATTTTCATTCCTCTTCGTTGCCAACACCAAGATAATATCAGTACTGTAGCTAGAACAATGACAGGCCCCACTTTTATTTCAGCCATTAAGTCTGGCACAATTATATTATAATAATAGAAAGGTTATATGTTACAACAAATGATTTCTAACTTTAGAAAGGTGGACCTGTCAGTGTCGTTACCTTGTTTTTCTCTTATGATCAAAACCAGTCTCTAGGATATTCTTCCCAACTCTGACCCTAGACTGTTTTCATTCAGGAAAATCCTCATAGTCGAGTTCCGTGATGCGTGATGTAGACGAACC
Organism: Rhinoderma darwinii; assembly: GCF_050947455.1. NCBI lineage: Eukaryota > Metazoa > Chordata > Amphibia > Anura > Rhinodermatidae > Rhinoderma > Rhinoderma darwinii. The sequence continues at coordinate 54,162,145 of NC_134693.1, forward strand.
GGTCACCTCCTGTGCTAATTATTTCCTATTAATTAGGAGTGACACTGGAATCCCTTGGCCAACAACCAGCACTTAATAATCTAGTAAAACCCTGAGCTCAACGATATCTCATAACCCCTTCAATGCCACCAGGGAATTAAAAACACCTGTTATTTCCCACTGATTATTTAATTTGGATCAAATTGTTGTGTAATAGGAAATTGTTTATTTTATTGAGTTTTAGGGTGTTTTTTTACGTGTCAAATGGCAGCGGCTTTGTGCTGTACACCATACTGCATGCGTTTTAACGCAAATGACAGTTTTGCAATGCTGGTCTTGGCCCTGAGATTTGTCCGGGCAAAATACGTATAAAACCAGGTGAAAACCCACTACCATTTAGGTGGTGTTCACACTTGTGTTGGTTTTTCTATTGTTCTTATTCGTCATAGAAGCAGAACCATGACAAAAACGGAAGTGCCGGCTTCGCCTCATGATGGACACCAATGGCGCCTGATGGAACCCATTGACTTTAATAGGTTCCTTTGGGTTTCTGTTATGGTGTTTGTCATTTTCCCAGCATTTTGAACCGGATCTGCAACACCTGGGAAGATGACAATACACCCGGGAAAATCTTCACTCATTAATGGCTTGCCAGTCCACTCATATGTGATATGTAAAGAAAAATCTTTATATTCAATAATTTGATTAACTATTCACTGGACAGACAATCAATCAATCAATCAATCAATCAATCAATCAATCAATCAATCAATCAATCAATCAATCAATCAATCAATCAATCAATCAATCAATCAATCAATCAATCAATCAATCGTATAATAGGATGAATATTGAGGATGTACTATTCATTGTAGCCCTATAAAAATCGGTTGTTTGCTTCTGGTGTTGTGTGCTTGAGTCTTAGTGCCATAGCTTCATGAACAAGGGTGCACAAAGCATTACATGGGAAATGTAGTATTTTATGGCGCCCATCCAAGTGAACAGGCGATCATGTAATAGGTCGAGTACACCAGAGTGTGAGGTGCTCTTACTTAGCGGCTATCCTCTCCACACATATGGATACTTCATATCTTCAGACTGGGGCTCCAGTTGTAGTTGTTTGGACTAGATCCATGCTGTGGCCTCATGCACACTGTGGCCTCATGCACACGAACGTGTTTTTGCGGCCACAATTCATCCACAAAAATGCAGATGAATTGCGGATCTATTCATTTCTATGGGCCCATGCACATGACCATGGTTTACACTGTTCCTGCATTGGCCGGGCTCATTGAAATCAATGTGTGCACGGTACGTGAATTGCGAACGGCCCGCGGATGACACTCCGTGGCTGTCCGTGCCGTAATTACTTATGCGTGTAAGCCATGATAACAAATCTGCTACTTACACATTAAAGGCGTTTTCCACTAAAGAAAATGATGGCATATCACTAGGAGATGCTATTACTTCTTCTTTGTTGAATTTTTTACTGCTGAAATTTTAATTGCTCAGAATGAAGGGTCCGCAGGGCTAGTTAAAAGGGCTATTCAAGTTATATTTTAAAAAAACAACAAAATTCCATGTAGTGCTTATCACAATTGACCCATGCACTAAAGATTGTAATTTTTTTTTTCAATTTTCATGAAGTCGCGGATGTTTACAAGCTCTACTGCTGAAAGGCAGGGGGTCCCGCTACGGCAGTGTGAGGCTGAAAATTACAATTCCCATGAACATTCTGGTGTCCGCTGTTCATGGGTAGACATACCCTCATTCCTCTTGTCTAGTACAATGGGCGTTTCTTGTTGAGAAGCCTATGGTCACATGTTCAGAGGAGTGTTTGTCACATGATCAGTGACAGTTTAAATTCTGGGCGGTGTGACAGCTGACAGGGCAGACATGATCGGAATACGAAACGTCACCGATCCGGGAAGTTTACAGTCACGTGAATGGTCTTCAGAGTAGCAAAATGGGGCAAATATATAACGGACTGGATATTGGTAAGTAGATTCTATTCGTGTTATGGATTGAGTAATACCGTATATATCGGCGTACAAGACGACTTTTTACACCCTTAAAAAAATGTCAAAAGTGTGGGGTCGTCTTATATGCCGGATATTGTCTACATTTTGGGATGCACGTTGCAGCCGCACAGCACAGTATAGTAACACATGAATGTATGGGAGCGCGGCTGCGGCTGTGTAATTCAGCCACAGCCCCGCTCCGGAGTCCTGATAACATGTGCGCACGGTCAGGATGAGGTGATGTGGCCAGCGCTGTACTTATGAGCGGCGGCACTGGAGACAGAACATGGCGGGCGCGCTACAAAACACCCCCATGTTCTGTCTTCAGTGCCTGAACTGCCGCTCATTAGTGCAGCGCCGGCCGCATCACCTCATGCTGACCGCGCGCGCACTTCCAGTCAGGAGCGGGGGCAATGACTGTATTACACAGCCGCAGCCCCGCTCTATAACGGCGGAGATCAGAGAAACCGCTCATCTCTGCCGTTATTCCCCTGAATGCTGCGATCACAGCTGACTGCAGCATTCAGGGGAAAGTGAGAAGGGGGGATGCCCCTGGATCGCGTCACAGGGAATTCCTGTGACGCGATCGAGGGCCATACCATATATGGGCAGACAGCCCAGGGTCTATTGACGGACCCCAGGGCTGTCTTACCATATTTCATGTTGTTAGGACATACCCAAGTATGTCCTAACAACTGCCTGTGTATTATCCACAGGTTAATGTACTGGCACATATCTGATATATGTCAGTACATTAAAGTTTAAAAATAAAGTAAATACAAAGTATTGTTAAATTTTAAAAAAAAAATACACCTTCACCTTTTTTACAATAAACATTAAAATAAGTCTCAATACATAAAATACACACATTCAGTAATGGCGCGGACAACAATGTTTTTGCATCATTTATGATGTGTACGCTGTAAAAAAATGAAATAAACACGGCTTTCATTCACTTATTAATGTGAGGCGCGAGGTGCGACGAATTTACCCTCCATGTTCCTCACATTAATAGTAATTAACCCCATCATGTACCTCGCACATTAACCCAATATGACTGAGAAACATGATGGGATTAATTACTATTAATGTGAGGCGCGTTCAAAATTCATCACACGTCGCGCCTCACATCAGAAAACGGAAGAATTTTTTTTTTATTACTGTTGGCAAAAGTATCGAAATTGGTATCGAAATCGCAATACTAAACGAAGTATCGGTATCGAAGTCCAAATTCTGGTATCGTGACATCCCTAGTCTACATATTGTCTACACACAGGTTGTGTGTTACCTTGTGAGCCTGCAGTCCGGTACACAGGCTCCCGGGATGCACGGAATCCGCCACGGATCTGAGGGAAGGCGGTATTAGCCGCCAGGGAACATCTCTGTAAGATCCTCTGGCCCGCCCTTTCCTCTCATTCCCTGCCTCTCAGATCTCGCGCGATGAAGCAGCCTATCTGCGCATGCGCGAGTTCAAAGAGACAGAGAGTCCTGGGTCCTGCCGCCGATGGCCATAGTGAAGCGCTCCTGCACGAAATGGTGAGTATATCTTAAATTCTATATTTTAAGGGTAAAAGTTGGGGGTCGTCTTATACGCCCAGTCGTCTTATACGCCGACATATACGGTATATATTTTTTAAGGCTGCATAACCCCTTTAAGTGCTGCAGCTTCTTTACAGGTTTTCCCTGCATTGACTGCATGCACACATTGGGTAAATTGGTGCAGAAAATCTGCATCAAAACCGCAGGTCAATGCAGGTAATTCCCCAGGTAAAATTCGCACCTAATAGTGCATTTTTTTATGCGGATTTTACATTTTGATGCGGAAAATGGTTTTGGTTTTATGCTGCGGATTTTGGTGATTTTTTTTAAATAAACTTGTATGATACAAATCACAGGTGGAAACGCAAGATAAGTTAACTTGGGCAGATTTGAACATACGCAGCGCAGGTCAATTTACGTGTAAATTATGCAGCTTGTAGATGCGATTACTTGGGATCTCATTTTCTTTCTTGGTTCTGTATTACGATGTGGATTTGCCGCAGGAAAATATGTGCGGAAAATCCACCTGTAATACGCATCATGTGCATTTGGCCATAGGGGTGCTTTCGACCACCAACCATGCAACTTGAATGCAACTGTGTTGTACTGTTCCCTGCACAGCAGGTGGCCGGGGTGGGCAGGGGTCCAAAGAGATCAGAACCCCACCAACCAGAATTCCAGTAAAAAGCCATAACATTATTAGATGGGACTACATCTTTACATGCGATGCAAGTAGGTAAAACAAAATGTGAAACAAGCATCAAAGTAATCTAAATGTAAATGTGGCCACTTGAACAAGGCAAATAATTATTTATTTATTTATACTCTACAGACAGTTTTCATTTTTGCACAAAAAAAATCACAGCGAAAAAGTCGCCATTTAACAAAACTGGCAGTTGAAGTCAACGGGGAAAACTGCAGACCATCAAAACGGCATGTACTGCGATGTGTCTTTCATTATCAGCAGTAGTAAGAATATTTCATAAAACTGCTTCTTTACAAGAAACAAACCATGGCCCTGATAGCAGCAAAACTACCACAAAACAGCAACAAAATCTTAGGTATTAGAATGTTTTTGCTGTGGTCACAGTTGTAGTTTTGTTTTGCGCTATGCTTCTACTGCAACAGATGAATAAACCTGACTATATTGCATAAAAAGGGCATAGATACATGATGAAAACATAAACTAGCATTACTTCTGTACAAGAGTTATACTATATATAAATATACTAATACCAGAGACATATTTTGAAGTACCTAGGCGCTGGTGAAAAAGCTATTCCAGGTCCCTACATCTGACCATGGTCCCTACATCTAACCATCTATGCACTTCAAATCGTATACATGTGTGATATGCTTCACACGTATACATTATATATATATATATATATATATATATATATATATATACTATAAATATGAGCTAAATAATTATTAATTTGGAGATGTTGACTTATTAAGTGTAATAACATCATTGTGTAGTTAGAATGATATGTCATCACAGTGGGACCTATGGGACTTCAGGAATTGTGGTCTAGCTGCGGTTATTACATCTGCAACCCTTATAGCTATGCCATTGGACAAAGACCTGTCTATTCTACATAAGGGGGGGCTTACAGAACATAGATTTACTATTGATATCAATAGCAAAATAATTCTGTCTTCAGTATGCCCCCCCCCCCCCCCGCTAGTGGTGGCTGTAGGTAGTTCGAATTTTATCATTTATCTCTATGGCAGTGTGAAGGGAGGATAGGCATTTGGAACTCTGCAAATAGAAAAAAAAAAGAAAAAATACGGAGTTCTGGCCCATATAAAGATATATTATAAAATTAATCAGATGGACCTTAATATCAAATATTTTTGAAATGTTATGCTCATAGTTGGAGGTACACTGAAAATGGAGCAACTACATATAACATCTGGTGAAATAGTATGAATATGGGATCTTATTTTTATGAATTTAACCCATTAGATCAGATTTTATTTAATTGGTGTAAGGAATAAATGTTTTTTTTTGCAAAACTTGTTTGTGTCAATAATGATTATGTATGATTAATAATAATTCATAACTGCAAATAGAAGAGCAAAGTCTTAACTTATTCATTGGAGAATGTAGACTACTAATATCATGGAAACAGTGACATCACAGAAGCAATGTGAGAATTGAATGTATTATGAACACAGAGAGTATTTCAGTAATGCGTATAGTGTTTTATCTATCTATGGACAAAAGAATGGTGTTGCATCCAATGGCCTAAAGAGCTGAAGTATAGACCTAATGCCATTAGTGTAACATAACTGTTTCCAGTTTGGGCTTCCTGTAGTGAGAGTTCCTGTGAAGCATCATTCTTTCAACAATCAAAATACGCTCTGTGGGAAGGTTTTCTACAAGATTGTTTAGACCATTTATCCAGAAGAGAATTTGTGAGGTCAGACACTGATTTTGGATGAGAGGGCCTTGCTCGCAATCTCCGTTCTAGTTCATCCTAAAGGTGTTTGATGGGGTTGAGGTCAGGTCTCTGTCTGGGACAGTCAAGTTTTTCCACACTAAACTCACCCAACCATGTCTTTATGGACCTTGCTTTCTGCACTGGGGCACAGTCACGCTGGAACAGAAAAGGGCCGAACCCCAAACTGTTCCCACAAAGTTGGAAGCCTATAATTGTCCGCAATCTCTTAGTATATCAAAGCATTATAATTTCCCTTCACTAGAACTAAGGCGCCTAGGCCAGCCCTTAAAGAAAAAAACACATAGCATTATCCCTCCTCCACCAAACTTTACAGTTGGCACAATGCAGTCAGGCAGGTAATGTTCTACTGGCATACGCCAAACCCAGACTCGTCCATCAAACTGCCGGATAGAGAAGGATAATTTGTCACTCCACAGAACACGTTTCCTCCAGAGTTCAGTGGCAGCTTTACACAACGCCATCCCACACTTGGCATTGTGCTTGGTGATGTAAGGCTTGCAATGCAGCCGCTTGGCCATGGAAACCCATGCCATGAAGCTTGTGGCGCACAGTTTTTGTGCTGATGTTAATGCCAGAGGAGGTTTGGCGACTTTTATGTACTATGCACCTCAGCACTCTGACACTTCACTCTGTAACTTTACGTGGTCTGCCACTTCATGGCTGTGTTGCTCTGGTGCCTAAACACTTCCACTCTGCAGTAATACCACTCACAGTTGATGGTGGAATATCTAGGAGGGAAGAAATTAAATGAACTGATTTGTTGCTACAGAGGCATCATATTACAGTACCACGCTGGAATTCAGTGAGCTCTTTAGTACAATCCATTCCTTGACAAATGTTTGTAAAGGCGACTACATGGCGAGGTGCTGGATTTTAAACACCTGTCGAAATGGGACTGAATGTAACACCTGAATACAATGGCTAAGAGGTGTGTCCCAATACTTTTGAGCATATGGTGTATATGAAGCACTCAAAAGCTAAATAGGTTTTCCCACCACAGCACATAATTGCATATTGCTAGGATATGCTGTCACTTGGTGAGAAATAGGGGTCCAACTGCTGGAAACTCTGCTATTGGAAGAATGAAGGGGCCACGTTACTCTGTGGAGCACTGCGGCTTCGTCTGAATCTTTCTTTGCACCGTGTCACTCCTGTCCAGGCATTGTGCAGGTAGTTTTTTCAGTAGTCGTTACCCGTATAGGGCCCTGGATGGAATCACAGTTGTACAGAAAAGATGCCAAAGGGGCTTTAGCTTCCTTATTCCTATGATCGATGGGTGTCCAAGAGGTCGAACCCCCACTGATCAGCAAGGGATGGCTTAGCCTAGTGATGTGCCATCACTTGTTAAGATGTAAACCCTTTTACAGGGGTTTTACCAACAGTTTGTAATACACATTGTTTTCAATTCCTCCATTGAGAGTGGATATAATATACTGTATATGGGTCGGCAGGAAGCGGTCAGACGGGTTGGAGGAGATTCATTAGGACCGTGGATGAGTCTGCTTCCGTTGAGTTCTATTGAAGCTAGTTCATCCGTGTATCGACTAGTTGCTGCAGCAAACTTAGAATTTCAGTTGACTAGTGTGCCGAAATGAAACATTTAGGCCTATTACTAAGATCTTTGATCCAGAGGAAGACACAGACAGCAGATGGCACATGTGCAGAAGTTACCATCAAAAATCACCTCCTCCATACTTTCTTATAAGAATCTTCACCAGTGTGGTTTTCTGTCCCAGTTACTGCTGTCATTTTGGGTTATCTTTATAGCCCTTGTGGTCAGCGGTTTGTTATCGGACTAATCCTGGCATTCAGTGAATTAGTCGATCACTTGAACTTCAATTTTATCACCGTGATCAGTGCAAGAATTTGACTGCTATTCTATTCTTTGTGATCAGACCTATTTTTTCATCAGCCTATGTACGATATCAACAGGGGAGGTAAAGCTGTATGTGGAGACAGGAGCAGTGTGTAAGAACGTGGGCCTGCTGGAAAATCCTCCTATGAAAAAGTCCAATACTTGACTCTCAATAAACTTGAAAGTGGTGGCGGACTGCCTGACCCTCACTATAGAAAATGACAGCACCGGGACTGCCTGACCCTCACTATACAAAATGACAGCACCGGGACTGCCTGACCCTCACTATACAAAATGACAGCACCGGGACTGCCTGACCCTCACTATACAAAATGACAGCACCGGGACTGCCTGACCCTCACTATAGAAAATGACAGCACCGGGACTGCCTGACCATCACTATACAAAATGACAGCACCGGGACTGCCTGACCCTCACTATACAAAATGACAGCACCGGGACTGCCTGACCCTCACTATACAAAATGACAGCACCGGCACTGCCTGACCCTCACTATACAAAATGACAGCACCGGGACTGCCTGACCCTCACTATACAAAATCACAGCACCGGGACTGCCTGACCCTCACTATACAAAATGACAGCACCGGGACTGCTTGACCCTCACTATACAAAATGACAGCACCGGGACTGCCTGACCCTCAGACCCTCTGTGCACCATACGTAGACTGTTTGCCACTATTTGATCTCGAGGATTCCAAACCCCAGGGATTTATCATTTTAGGGGCTAGAATTCTAAATAACATCACAATACATTTACTAATTTGTACGAGTTTGTCATTTTGCACAAGTTATCATGATATCGCAATGTGCTATCCGTGGTTTTCTGAGTTATTTTGGAGCTACCACAGTGCACAAACTGATAAATGTCATACGTCAATTCTGCTACATTGATAACCTTAAGGGTATGTTCACACAAAAACTCAAAAACGTCTCAAAATACGGAGCTGTTTTCAAGAGAAAACAGCTCCTGATTTTCAGACGTTTTTTATGCCACTCGCGGTTTTTCGCTGCATTTTTTTACAGCTGTTTTCGGAGCTGTTTTCTATAGAGTCTATGAAAAACGGCTCCAAAAACGTCCCAAGAAGTGACAGGCACTTCTTTTTCGTGGCCGTTTTTTAACGCAGCTGTTTTTCAAAACGGCCCATCAGAACAGAACGCCGTTTTTCCCATTGCAATCAATGGGCAGATGTCTGCAGGCGTACGGCTTCCGATTTTTCGTCCGTTTACGGCCTGAAAAGCTGCCGAAAATAGGCCGTGTGAACATACCCTTATATATACCACATAACATAGATGCTAAAATATCCCTTATAAGGTAAAAGTTTTATAGCTAAAAGATCTGTGACTCGCGTAGGTTGGACATTGAATATCTCAACCTTATTCCATCTATCTATCTATCTATCTATCTATCTATCTATCTATCTATCTATCTATCTATCTATCTATCTATCTATCTATCTATCTATCTATCTATCTATCTATCTATTTATCCATCCATCCATCCATCTATTCTTTACTGTAGTGTACTTGAAAGTCTGTGATAGCCACATGTTATTGGTAATTTTAATCTCTGCAGGCTGAATGTGGCTAGGGCCATACATTGTAATATGAAAGTATGAATACAATTTCTTAGGAGTCATAGTGTATGATTGCAACAATAATCACAACTACTGCAAAATATCTAGCCGTGTCATCACACATGCCATAATTAATACAGAAATAATTCATATGAATCAGGATGTGTTTTTGCTGGATGTTAATTCTTATATTATCCTTTTCATAGATTCAATTTTCTAGCCAACATGATTTTTGTACAACTTTATTTTTAGTAAGTAGGAATGTAAGAATGAAAACCCTCCAAGAAATATAAAGTGTGCAGTGTCTGACTACAGCTGCTAGAAAGCATTACACTACAGCGTTACAGTGCCCCCTAATGGCTTTTGTGTACATTTCTTTTAAATAATTGCAGTGATTTGATAAAGTACATAATAAAGTCATCCTAGTGTCTGTGATAACAGTCCATTTCAGTAAGAAGGATATCCCTAT